>NW_026991148.1:0-17438 GCF_036250125.1 Pseudopipra pipra
TATGCCTATGACATACTAGCCTCCCTATCTCATAGGCAGGCCTACCTCCCTACCTAAGATAACCAAGGAAATGTGCCTGAATCCAAAAGGGTTACTATGATAAAGTAAACATAGAGGTATACCAACCCTCTCATTTCCTAAACTTAGAAAAGTAGGAATCGAACCTACACTAAAGGAATCAAAATCCTCTATACTCCCTCTATATTATTTTCTAGTAAGGTCAGCTAATTAAGCTATCGGGCCCATACCCCGAAAATGATGGTTTAACTCCTTCCCTTACTAATGAATCCTCAAGCTAAATTAATCTCTACAGCAAGCTTACTCTTGGGAACCTCCATCACAATTTCAAGCAACCACTGAATAACAGCATGAATTGGCTTAGAGATTAACACTTTAGCTATCCTTCCCTTAATCTCTAAAACCCACCATCCACGAGCCATTGAAGCTTCTACTAAATACTTTCTGACCCAAGCAACCGCATCCACACTACTCCTATTTGCTAGCATGATCAACGCATGATTTTCTGGTCAATGAGACATCACCCAACTAACCCACCCTATATCATGCATACTATCAACAGTTGCAATTTCAATCAAACTAGGCTTAGTCCCATTCCATTTCTGATTTCCAGAAGTCCTTCAAGGCTCAACCATAACAACATGCCTCCTACTAGCTACAATTATAAAATTTCCACCAATTACCCTATTCTACTTAACATCCCCATCACTTAACTCAACCCTCCTAACTTCAATAGCTATCGCCTCCGCAGCCCTAGGAGGCTGAATAGGGTTAAATCAAACTCAAACTCGCAAAGTCTTAGCCTTTTCATCCATCGCCCACCTTGGATGAATAACTATTATTCTCAACTATGACCCCAATCTAACTTTAATTACCTTTTATCTCTATACCATAACAACTTCCGCTATCTTCCTTATTCTCAACACAACCAATACCCTAAAATTATCCACTGTAATAACCACATGAACCAAAATTCCCCCATTAACTACAATTTTCATGCTCACTCTCCTCTCCCTCGCAGGCCTCCCTCCCCTAACAGGATTTCTACCCAAATGATTAATTATTCAAGAACTCACTAAGCAAGAACTAACTGCAACAGCCACAGCCATTTCTCTACTCTCTTTACTCGGACTTTTCTTCTACCTACGTCTAGCCTACTGTGCAACTATCACACTACCCCCAAACTTCACCAACTACATAAAACAATGACAGACTAACAAACCAACTAATCCCTTAACTACAATCTTTACTTCTCTGTCAATCATACTCCTACCATTATCCCCCATAGTACTTACTATTTCCTAGAAACTTAGGTTACTTAAACCGAAGGCCTTCAAAGCCTTAAACAAGGACCAGCTCTCCTTAGTTTCTGCTAAAATTCACAGGATATTAACCTGTATTTCCTGAATGCAACTCAAGCGCTTTAATTAAGCTAGAATCTCTTTCTAGACAGATGGGCCTCGATCCCATAAAACTTTAGTTAACAGCTAAATGCCCTATCCAACAGGCTTCTGCCTACTAGATCCTGGTGTATATTTGATACACATCAATGAGCTTGCAACTCAACATGAACTTCACTACAGAATCGATAAGAAGAGGAATCAAACCTCTGTAAAAAGGACTACAGCCTAACGCTTCAACACTCAGCCATCTTACCTATGACTTTTATCAACCGTTGACTATTCTCTACCAATCACAAAGACATCGGCACACTTTACCTTATTTTCGGTGCATGAGCTGGTATAATTGGTACAGCCCTAAGTCTCCTCATTCGAGCAGAACTAGGACAACCAGGAACCCTTTTAGGCGATGACCAAATCTATAATGTAATCGTCACCGCACATGCATTTGTTATAATTTTCTTTATAGTAATACCTATTATAATTGGAGGGTTTGGTAACTGACTAGTCCCATTAATAATTGGCGCCCCCGACATGGCATTCCCACGAATAAATAATATAAGCTTCTGACTTCTTCCCCCATCCTTCTTACTACTTTTAGCATCTTCCACAGTTGAAGCTGGGGCCGGGACAGGATGAACAGTATACCCACCCCTAGCTGGAAACCTAGCCCACGCTGGTGCATCAGTAGACCTCGCCATTTTCTCCCTTCACCTAGCAGGTGTCTCCTCTATCCTCGGAGCAATCAACTTTATTACTACAGCAATTAACATAAAACCACCTGCTCTTTCACAATACCAAACCCCCCTATTTGTTTGATCCGTCCTAATCACCGCAGTACTACTTCTCCTCTCCCTACCAGTTCTAGCTGCTGGCATTACAATACTTCTAACAGATCGAAACCTAAACACTACATTCTTCGACCCCGCAGGAGGTGGAGACCCAATTTTATATCAACACTTATTTTGATTTTTTGGACACCCAGAAGTCTACATCCTTATTCTGCCAGGATTCGGAATTATCTCCCACGTCGTAGCCTACTACGCTGGTAAAAAAGAACCCTTCGGCTACATAGGCATAGTCTGAGCCATATTATCTATTGGTTTCCTAGGCTTCATCGTATGAGCCCACCACATATTCACAGTTGGAATGGACGTAGATACCCGAGCATACTTTACATCTGCTACCATAATTATTGCAATTCCTACTGGCATTAAAGTTTTCAGTTGACTAGCCACCCTACATGGTGGGACAATTAAATGAGACCCACCCATACTATGAGCCCTAGGCTTCATTTTCCTCTTCACCATTGGTGGACTAACAGGTATCGTTCTTGCTAACTCCTCCCTAGATATTGCCTTACACGATACCTACTACGTAGTTGCACACTTCCACTACGTACTGTCTATGGGAGCAGTATTCGCCATCTTAGCTGGCTTCACACATTGATTCCCACTATTTACTGGTTACACCCTCCATCCTACGTGAGCTAAAGCCCACTTCGGGGTAATATTCTTTGGGGTTAACCTAACATTCTTCCCACAACATTTCCTAGGTTTAGCTGGTATACCACGTCGATACTCAGACTATCCAGATGCTTATACCTTATGGAATTCCCTATCCTCCATTGGCTCCCTTATCTCCATGATAGCCGTAATTATACTGATATTTATTATCTGAGAAGCCTTCGCATCCAAACGAAAAGTATTACAACCAGAACTTACTTCCACAAACATCGAATGAATTCACGGCTGCCCTCCCCCTTACCACACCTTCGAAGAACCAGCTTTTGTTCAAGTACAAGAAAGGAAGGAATCGAACCCTCATAAGCTGGTTTCAAGCCAACCGCATCTAACCACTCATGCTTCTTTCTTATGGGTTGTTAGTAAAATAATTACATAGTCTTGTCAAGACTAAATCACAGGTGAAAACCCAGTACATCCCACCTTCCACATTATGGCCAACCACTCTCAACTTGGTTTTCAAGACGCTTCATCCCCTATTATAGAAGAACTCATCGAATTTCATGATCATGCCCTAATAGTTGCTCTAGCCATCTGTAGCCTAGTTCTATACCTCCTAGCTCTTATACTCATAGAAAAACTATCCTCTAACACCGTCGACGCACAAGAAGTAGAACTTGTCTGAACAATTCTACCTGCCATCGTCCTAATTATACTAGCCCTCCCATCCCTTCAAATCCTCTACATAATAGACGAAATCGACGAACCCGACCTTACCCTTAAAGCCATTGGTCATCAATGATATTGATCCTATGAATACACAGACTTCAAAGATTTATCCTTTGACTCTTACATGTTACCAACCACAGACCTACCACTTGGTCACTTCCGCCTCCTAGAAGTTGATAACCGCATTGTTATCCCAATAGAATCCCCAATCCGAGTTATCGTCACAGCTGATGATGTCCTCCACTCATGAGCCGTGCCCAGCCTTGGTGTAAAAACCGATGCAATTCCAGGACGACTAAATCAAACTTCCTTCATCACAACCCGCCCTGGAATCTTCTACGGCCAATGCTCAGAAATCTGTGGAGCCAATCACAGCTTCATACCCATTGTAGTGGAATCAGCTCCTCTAACAGACTTCGAAAACTGATCTTCACTTCTAACATCCTAATCATTAAGAAGCTATGAACCAGCACTAGCCTTTTAAGCTAGAGAAAGAGGACTACCCATCCTCCTTAATGACATGCCTCAGCTAAACCCAGCGCCCTGACTCTTTATTATACTTACTTCATGACTCACTTTTTCCCTCATCCTTCAACCTAAACTTTTATTATTTACTCCAACCAACTCGCCATCCAACAAAACATTATCCACTATAAAAACTTACCCTTGAGACTGACCATGAACCTAAGCTTCTTCGACCAATTTATAAGCCCAACACTTCTAGGAATCCCCCTTATTCTGATCTCTCTATTGTTCCCAACTCTCTTGCTTCCCTCCCCTGGCAACCGATGAGTTACAAATCGTCTTTCAACGCTTCAACTCTGATTCTTCCACCTAATTACAAAACAACTGATAACCCCATTAAACAAAAAAGGCCACAAATGAGCCCTAATCTTATCATCACTCATAATCATACTATTAATAATCAACCTATTAGGCCTTTTACCCTACACATTCACACCTACTACTCAACTATCAATAAACCTAGCCCTTGCCTTCCCCCTATGACTTGCTACACTATTAACAGGCCTACGAAACCAACCCTCAGCTTCCCTAGGACACCTCTTGCCAGAAGGTACCCCAACACCCCTAATCCCTGCCCTTATCATAATCGAAACAACAAGCCTTCTCATTCGTCCACTTGCCTTAGGAGTCCGCCTTACAGCCAACCTCACAGCAGGACATCTACTTATCCAACTCATTTCTACAGCCACTGCTGTCCTCCTTCCCATTATACCTGCAGTATCCCTCTTAACCACAGCTATTCTCCTTCTCCTAACAATTTTAGAAGTAGCCGTAGCAATAATCCAAGCCTATGTCTTTGTACTACTACTAAGCCTTTACTTACAAGAAAACATTTAACCTTTAATGACACACCAAGCCCACTCCTTCCATATAGTAGACCCAAGCCCCTGACCCATTTTCGGAGCTGCGGCCGCTCTCCTTACTACCTCCGGATTGGCCATATGATTCCATCACAATTCCATGCAACTCTTACTCCTAGGCCTGCTTTCCATAATTTTAGTAATAATTCAATGATGGCGTGATATCGTACGAGAAAGCACATTCCAAGGTCACCATACTCTAACAGTCCAAAAAGGCTTACGCTACGGAATAATTCTATTCATTACCTCCGAAGCCTTCTTCTTTCTAGGATTCTTCTGAGCATTCTTTCACTCTAGCTTAGTCCCCACCCCAGAACTCGGAGGGCAATGACCCCCTATGGGAATCAAACCCCTCAATCCAATAGAAGTACCTCTACTAAACACTGCCATCCTTTTAGCTTCAGGAGTTACCGTTACATGAGCTCATCATAGCATTACAGAAGGTAACCGAAATCAAGCTACTCAGGCCCTACTCATAACTGTCCTGTTAGGATTCTACTTTACAGCACTTCAAGCAATAGAATATTATGAAGCGCCATTCTCAATTGCTGATGGAATCTATGGATCCACCTTCTTTGTAGCCACAGGATTCCATGGCCTTCACGTAATCATTGGGTCATCCTTTCTCTTAATTTGCCTTTTCCGTCTCATCAAATTCCATTTCACACCCAACCACCACTTTGGCTTTGAAGCAGCGGCTTGATACTGACATTTTGTTGATATTATCTGACTATTCCTCTATATAACAATCTACTGATGAGGATCCTGCCTTTCTAGTATATTAATTACAATTGACTTCCAATCTCTAAAATCTGGATCAAAACCAGAGAAAGGCAATTAACATAATCCTCTTTATATTTACAACCTCTCTATCACTATGTATTATCCTAACTTCATTAAACCTTTGACTGGCTCAAATAAATCCAGATTCAGAAAAACTATCCCCATATGAATGTGGCTTTGACCCACTGGGCTCAGCCCGTCTCCCTTTTTCAATCCGATTCTTTCTTGTCGCAATCTTATTTCTCTTGTTCGACCTAGAAATCGCCCTCTTACTACCCCTCCCATGAGCTACTCAACTTCTCTCCCCCCTCAATACTTTAACCTGAACCTTCGCCATTATTCTCCTCCTCGCATTCGGATTAATCTATGAATGGATACAAGGGGGCTTAGAATGAGCAGAATAACTACAGAAAGTTAGTCTAATTAAGACAGTTGATTTCGGCTCAACAAACCACAGTCCCACTCTGTGACTTTCTCAATGACCTTTCTACATTTAAGCTTCTACTCTGCCTTCGCCCTAAGCAGCCTAGGACTAGCCTTTCACCGAATACACCTAATTTCCGCCCTACTATGCTTAGAAAGTATAATACTATCCATATACATTGCCCTATCCATGTGGCCCATCCAAACCCAAACAACATCCCCCTCCCTAATACCCATTCTCATACTAGCATTTTCAGCCTGTGAAGCAGGCGCCGGCCTGGCAATTCTAGTAGCTTCCACCCGAACTCACGGGTCAGATCATTTGCATAATCTAAACCTTCTACAATGCTAAAAATTATTCTCCCCACGATCATACTACTCCCTATAACCCTCCTATCACCCCAAAAATTTCTTTGACTTAATGTCACTTCCCACAGCCTCTTAATCGCAACCGCCAGCTTACAGTGACTCTCTTCAACCTACCACCCTAACAAGAACCTATCCCCATGACTTGGTATCGACCAAATTTCATCCCCCTTATTAGTCCTATCTTGTTGACTTCTGCCCCTTATAATGTTAGCAAGCCAAAATCACCTCCAGCAAGAGCCCCCTACACGAAAATATATATTTATCATAACCATAATCCTTGCTCAACCATTTATCATCCTGGCCTTCTCAGCCTTAGAACTGATATTGTTTTATATTGCATTCGAAGCAACCTTAATCCCTACTCTAATTCTAATTACACGATGGGGCAGCCAACCAGAACGTTTAAGTGCTGGGGTCTACCTCTTATTCTATACCCTAGTCAGTTCTCTTCCCCTATTAGTTGCGATCCTTTATCTTCACACTCAAACAGGGTCCATGCACATCATTATAATAAAACTTTCACATCCATCCCTTACAAACTCCTGAACAGGCCTCATATCAAGCCTAGCCCTACTACTCGCTTTCATAGTAAAAGCCCCCCTTTATGGATTACACCTATGACTCCCAAAAGCCCACGTAGAGGCACCAATCGCAGGGTCCATACTTCTAGCCGCACTCCTCCTCAAACTTGGAGGGTACGGCATTATACGTATCTCAATGGTCTTAAACTCCCTGCTCGACTACCTCTACTACCCATTCCTAACCTTAGCCCTATGAGGGGCATTAATAACAAGCTCCATCTGCCTACGCCAAATTGACCTTAAATCTCTAATCGCCTACTCCTCGGTAAGCCATATAGGCCTAGTCATTGCCGCAACAATAATCCAAACCCATTGATCTTTTTCAGGAGCGATAATCTTGATAATTTCACATGGACTCACCTCTTCCATACTATTTTGCCTAGCTAATACAAATTATGAACGCATACACAGCCGCACCCTCCTCTTAACACGAGGCCTACAACCCCTCCTACCTCTCATAGGAATCTGATGACTTCTAGCTAACCTAACTAACATGGCTCTTCCTCCTACCACTAATCTAATAGCTGAACTAACTATCATAATTGCTCTCTTCAATTGATCTGCATTCACTATCATCCTAACCGGAATCGCAACTCTACTGACTGCAGCCTACACCCTCTACATACTCCTTATAACCCAACGAGGACCAACCCCAACTTACATCACAACTACCCAAAATTCGAATACGCGAGAACATCTCCTTATAACACTCCACATTCTACCCTCCCTTCTCCTCATCCTAAAACCAGAACTAATCTCAGGAATCCCCATATGCAAGCATAGTTTTAAGCCAAACATTAGACTGTGATCCTAAAAATAGAAGTTAAACTCTTCTTGCCTGCCGAGGGGAGGTTTAACCAACAAGAACTGCTAACTCTTGCATCTGAGCCTAAGACCTCAGCCCCCTTACTTTTAAAGGATAATAGCAATCCACTGGTCTTAGGAGCCATTCATCTTGGTGCAAGTCCAAGTAAAAGTAATGGACTTTCCATTAATTCTCAACACCTCCATATTCCTAACCTTGGCCATTCTTTCTACTCCTATTCTTCTTCCCCTTCTATCCAAGAACTATCAAAACTCCCCAACCACCATTATATATACTGTCAAAACTTCCTTCATGACCAGTTTAATTCCCATAATCCTCTCTATCTATTCTAATATGGAAAACACTACCTTCTATTGAGAGTGAAAATTCATTACAAACTTCAAAATCCCTTTTAACCTTAAAATAGACCAATACTCCTTAATATTCTTCCCCATTGCTCTATTCGTAACATGATCTATTCTACAATTCGCAACATGGTACATAGCCTCAGAACCTCATGCCACAAAATTCTCTCTCTACCTCTTAATTTTCCTCATTGCTATGCTAATCTTAATTATCGCCAACAACATATTCCTCCTATTTATTGGCTGAGAAGGAGTTGGAATTATATCCTTCCTCCTAATCGGATGATGATACGGCCGAGCAGAAGCTAACACCGCCGCACTCCAAGCCGTACTTTATAATCGTATCGGAGATATCGGACTGATCCTCTGCATAGCATGATTAGCCTCTTCAATCAATACATGAGAAATTCAACAACCATCTTACCCAAACCAAATACCCTTACTTCCTCTTATAGGACTCATTTTAGCAGCCACAGGTAAATCCGCCCAATTCGGCCTCCACCCGTGACTCCCAGCCGCTATAGAAGGACCAACTCCTGTATCCGCTCTACTCCATTCCAGTACAATAGTAGTTGCCGGAATCTTTCTATTAATTCGCACTCACCACATATTATGTAGTAATCAAATCGCTCTAACTGCGTGCCTCTGTATAGGTGCCCTATCCACACTATTTGCCGCTACATGCGCTCTTACCCAAAACGACATCAAAAAAATTATTGCTTTCTCTACATCCAGCCAATTAGGCCTAATAATAGTTACTATTGGCTTAAACCTACCCCAACTAGCCTTTCTACATATTTCCACCCACGCATTCTTCAAAGCCATACTCTTCCTCTGCTCTGGATCTATCATCCATAGCCTCAACGGTGAACAAGACATCCGAAAAATAGGAGGTCTACAAAAATTACTCCCTACAACCACTTCATGTCTGACAATCGGAAACCTAGCTCTCATAGGAACCCCATTTCTAGCAGGGTTCTACTCAAAAGACCTCATCATCGAAAGCCTCAACACCTCCTACTTAAACACCTGAGCGCTCCTTCTAACACTTGTAGCCACATCATTTACTGCAACTTATAGCCTGCGTATAACCCTACTAGTACAAACCGACTACACCCGAATTCCTTCTATTACCCCCATTAATGAAAACAACCCAGCAGTCACAAACCCAATCACCCGTCTTGCTCTCGGAAGTATCATGGCTGGATTACTAATCACCTCTTATATTTCTCCCACAAAAACCCCTCCTATAACTATGCCTCTTCTTACAAAAACCACAGCCATCATTATCACAACATTAGGTATTATTCTAGCACTGGAACTATCAAAACTCACGCATTCACTCACCCTTCCTAAGCAAAATATGACTATAAACTTCTCCAACACTCTAGGATACTTTAATCCCCTCATACACCGCCTCAGCTCCACCAACCTCCTAAGCAACGGCCAAAACATTGCATCCCACCTAATCGACCTATCCTGATATAAAAAAATTGGCCCAGAAGGACTAGCAATCCTTCAACTCAAAACATCTAAAACCCTAACTACTTTCCACTCCGGATTAATCAAAACCTACCTAGGAACCTTCGCTCTGTCTATCTTAATTATTATCTCACTTACACAGAACTAAAAATTAATGACCCCCAACCTACGAAAACATCATCCTCTTCTAAAAATAATCAATAACTCCTTAATTGATCTCCCAACACCATCAAACATTTCCGCTTGATGAAATTTCGGATCTCTCCTAGGCATCTGCCTAATAATTCAAATTACCACTGGCCTTTTACTGGCAATGCACTATACAGCAGATATCACTCTAGCATTCACATCCGTTGCTCATACATGTCGAAATGTCCAATTCGGTTGACTGATCCGAAACCTCCACGCAAACGGTGCCTCCTTCTTCTTCATGTGCATCTACCTACACATTGGACGAGGATTCTACTATGGTTCCTACCTATATAAAGAAACCTGAAACACAGGAGTTGTTCTCCTCCTAACTTTAATAGCAACTGCTTTCGTAGGATATGTTCTCCCATGAGGCCAAATATCATTCTGAGGCGCCACAGTAATTACTAACTTATTCTCAGCTATCCCCTATATTGGCCAAACACTTGTAGAATGAGCCTGAGGAGGGTTCTCAGTTGATAACCCTACGCTCACCCGATTCTTCGCCCTTCACTTCCTTCTCCCATTCTTGATTGCAGGTCTCACTTTCATTCACCTAACCTTCCTACATGAAACAGGCTCAAACAACCCCCTAGGCATTCATTCAGACTGTGATAAAATCCCATTTCACCCTTACTTCTCAATGAAAGACGTGTTAGGCCTTCTATTCCTCCTCATCCCACTAATAACACTTGCTATATTCTCACCTAACCTTTTAGGAGACCCAGAAAATTTTACACCTGCAAATCCATTAGTTACACCTCCTCATATTAAACCTGAATGATACTTCCTATTTGCATATGCTATTCTACGATCAATCCCTAACAAATTAGGAGGAGTCCTAGCTCTCGCTGCCTCCGTCCTAATTCTATTTTTAGCCCCATTCCTCCACATGTCAAAGCAACGAACAATAACCTTCCGACCCATCTCCCAACTCCTATTTTGAATCCTAGTTACTAACCTTTTGATCCTTACATGAATCGGTAGTCAACCAGTTGAACATCCATTTATCATCATTGGGCAACTTGCATCAGCTACCTACTTTACTATCATCCTTATCCTATTCCCCACTATCAGCCTTCTAGAAAACAAGATACTTAATCTCTAACTACTCTAATAGTTTATAAAAAACATTGGTCTTGTAAACCAAAGATTGAAGATCACCCCCTTCTTAGAGTTGTCCAAAAAAATTCAAGTTCCCAAAAAAATATTCAAGTTCCTCAAATTTCCCAATTAATACGTACATGGGGGGCCCCCCCTCCCCCCATACGCTATGGTATGTATTACTTTGCATCGCATTCTCCACCACATTAGACATAAAATCCATGCAGGAAACTCAGGCATACCATTATTGTAAAACCAACCAAATCTTCACATCTTCTCCCATACCATCCAAAACCGGCCATAGACAGATCTAGGCACATTCCCATACAACCTCATAACATGTCATGTTCTAGGAACAATCCCGCTAATCGGACTAAAACCTAACACCGCTAACTTTCGCATAAAAACCTTCACAACACGAGGAACCTCCAAAGACCCAGAATCCACCGTTCAAGGACCTCTCACCACTTAACCTTGCTCTATGTACTGACCAAGAGGCGCTGGGTTATTTATTAATCGTACCTCTCACGAGAAACCAGCAACCCGGCGTTAGTAATGTTTATCATGCCCAGCTTCAGGTGCGTTCTTTCATCTACCACCCTACACCCGCTCTCATAAATTGCTCTTTGTCGCCTCTGGTTCCTCGGTCAGGGCCATAACTTGCTTAATTTTCCTAAACTTGCGCTCCGTTACTAATGGTTGGGGATGCTTGGCCAATTTGGACCTCGTGATCGCGGCATTTTCCCTTTTCTATACTTTTGGTTTTTTTTTTGGGGTAGATCTCAATAAGCCCTTCAGAGTGCTCCGCCAGGGGGCTCCCATATATGGTTGACATGTACCCCTTGTGGTCGGCGAGCGGTTTTCTCACTTTCGCGGGTAAATTAATGATATGGTAGGCAGGATGCTTCTCGGTCTCATACTGTTGCACTGATTCACCGTCAGGTGCTGTTGGCTTGGTTTCTCAATTACGTCTCTCATCAAGTTGCAGTTTAATTAATGCACGCCAGACATATTTTTTCTTGAAAATTTCACAAAAAATCACAAAAAATCACAAAAATTTTGTCATTTTTGCAATGATCTAGGGACTTTTCCCTTATTCATCACTAATTTTCGTTAAAAAATTTTTTAACAAAAATTTTTTATTTTACAAACATTCCATTTCCCTAATTTCCCAATCAATAAAATTTGCATCATCAATTTGTAAAAATTTTTTATCCAACTTGTTACACCCCATTTTTTCCTTTCATCATTTGTTTGTTTATTCATTCGTTTACACTTAAACTCACCCCATTTTTTCCTTTCATCATTTGTTTGTTTATTCATTCGTTTACACTTAAACTCACCCCATTTTTTCCTTTCATCATTTGTTTGTTTATTCATTCGTTTACACTTAAACTCACCCCATTTTTTCCTTTCATCATTTGTTTGTTTATTCATTCGTTTACACTTAAACTCACCCCATTTTTTCCTTTCATCATTTGTTTGTTTATTCATTCGTTTACACTTAAACTCACCCCACTACCTTCTACCCATTTCCCCGCCTAATTGGCAACCTTAACTATTTTCTTTCCCCTTCCAACCCCACCACCCCAATTAACACTTTTTTCCTACACTCCTCTAATAATTAACCCCAAATCTTATCCCCTTACCCCTCAGAAAAAAAGGAATCAAACCCTTATCACCAACTCCCAAAGCTGGTATTTTCATTAAACTATTTTCTGAATTTGCCCCCTTAAACCGCCCGAATTGCCCCCCGAGATAATCCTCGCACAAGCTCTAGCACAACAAACAACGTCAACAACAAGCCCCAACCTGCAACTAAAAATTGCCCCACCCCCCAAGAATAAAACATAGCCGCACCCTCAAAATCTAGCCGAACTGGCAAGCCCCACCCCCCAAGAATAAAACATAGCCGCACCCTCAAAATCTAGCCGAACTGGCAAAACACCCCCACTATCCACCGTATCCAACCCCAATCACCGTAACCCTGATAACCCCATAACAAACACCCCTCCCCCCAGCGCTAAAACTAACCCAACCCCATACCCCACAACCCGCCAGTCCCCTCAAGCTTCAGGATACGGATCCGCTGCTAATGAAACCGAATACACAAAAACCACTAACATCCCACCCAAATATACTAAAAATAACACCAATGACACAAAAGACACCCCCAAACTCATTAACCATCCACACCCTACAACAGACGCTAACACCAACCCAACCACTGCATAATAAGGAGAAGGATTAGAAGCCACTGCCAACCCCCCCAAAATAAAACTAACACTTAAAAAAAGTATAAAATACGTCATAACAATTCCTGCTTGGCTTCTACCCAAGACCTTTGGCCTGAAAAACCACCGTTGTAATTTCAACTACAAGAACACATAATCTTAACTAAACCTACTTATTCAATCCAACAATCAAACCTCCTTCTACACTTCCAATTGCTCAACCAACACATTTTTGTTATCCACCAAACTATTTCCCCAACCACCTAAAACCCACTAACCGAACCAATCCTAAATCAACATCAACTACCTCCATAACTAAAACATAAACCCTAATAATAACCACTTGACCCAAAAACAATCCTAGTTCTTGTAGCTTACAATAAAGCATAACACTGAAGATGTTAAGACGGCTATTACACATACCCAAGGACAAAAAAGACTTAGTCCTAACCTTACAGTTAGTTCTTGCCAAATATATACATGCAAGTATCCGCGCCCCAGTGAAAATGCCCTCAATACCTTAAAAAGACAGTAGGAGCAGGCATCAGGCACACTTCCCCAATTGCAGCCCAAAACGCCTTGCATCGCCACACCCCCAAGGGTACTCAGCAGTAATTAATATTAAGCAATAAGTGTAAACTTGACTTAGTTAAAGCAACTTATCAGGGTTGGTAAATCTTGTGCCAGCCACCGCGGTCACACAAGAAACCCAAATTAACTTTATACGGCGTAAAGAGTGGCTTTTCACTATCACTTCAACTAAGACTGACATGCAACCAAGCTGTTATAAGCATAAGATGCATTTAATACTCCCATAAAAACGATCTTAGTCCCATGATCAACAAAACCCCACGAAAGCCAGGACACAAACTGGGATTAGATACCCCACTATGCCTGGCCCTAAATCCCGATGCTTTCACCACTTAAGCATCCGCCTGAGAACTACGAGCACAAACGCTTAAAACTCTAAGGACTTGGCGGTGCTCCAAACCCACCTAGAGGAGCCTGTTCTATAATCGATAACCCACGATACACCCAACCATCCCTAGCCAAATCAGCCTATATACCGCCGTCGTCAGCTCACCCCTAAACTGAGGGTTCAACAGTGAGCACAATAGCAACCCCACCCGCTAATAAGACAGGTCAAGGTATAGCTCATGGGGTGGTAGAAATGGGCTACATTTTCTAGCATAGAAAACCCCTTCCCACGACAGGGAGCGTGAAACCACTCCCAAAAGGCGGATTTAGCAGTAAAGCAGGATAATAATGCCCCCTTTAAGTTGGCTCTGAAGCACGTACATACCGCCCGTCACCCTCCTCACAAGCTACAACCAATCTTATTCATAATAGGCTCTCAAGCTAAAGATGAGGCAAGTCGTAACAAGGTAAGTGTACCGGAAGGTGCACTTAGTTTACCAAGACGTAGCTATAAAAAAAGCATTCAGCTTACACCTGAAAGATATCTGCTCCTCACCAGATCGTCTTGAAGCCTAACTCTAGCTCTGCTACCAAATTACATATGAACTAAACCATGCCACCCACTAAATCAAAGCATTCTCTCACTTAACCTAGTATAGGCGATAGAAAGGTGAACTCAAGACGCGATAGAGACCATGTACCGTAAGGGAAAAAATGAAATAACAATGACAAGCCAAGCGCTAAATAGCAAAGACCAATCCTTGTACCTTTTGCATCATGATTTAGCAAGAACTTCCCAAGCAAAATGCCAATTTAAGCTTGCCGCCCCGAAACCCAAGCGAGCTACTTACGAGCAGCTATTTACTGAGCAAACCCGTCTCTGTTGCAAAAGAGTGGGATGACTCGTTAGTAGTGGTGAAAAGCCAATCGAGCTGGGTGATAGCTGGTTGCCTATGAAACGAACCTTAGTTCTCTCTTAATTCACCCCCCCAGGACTATATTCAACCCACATGAAATGAATTAAGGGTTATTTAAAGGAGGTACAGCTCCTTTAAAAAAGAGCACACTCTCTTCCAGCGGATAAATTAAATTGTTCCTCAACTGTGGGCCTTCAAGCAGCCACCATTAAAGAGTGCGTCAAAGCTCTGTACCTAAAAATCCTAATCTTCCTATGACTCCCTCTTCCTTAATAGGCTAACTTATGATAAATAAGAGAATTAATGCTAAAATAAGTAACTAGGGACCCCCCCCTCTACGGCACAAACTTACATTATAACATTATTAACAAACTACAGGATATTTTCTAACCCTAACAAGATCCTATATCTAAAACCTTGTTAACCCACCTACGGAGTGCCTCTCAAAGACGATTTAAATCTGTAAAAGGAACTAGGCAAAACCAAGGCCCGACTGTTTACCAAAAACATAGCCTTTAGCTAAGTCAAGTATTAAAGGTGAAGCCTGCCCAGTGACAATAAGTTCAACGGCCGCGGTATCCTAACCGTGCAAAGGTAGCGCAATCAATTGTCCCATAAATCGGGACTTGTATGAATGGCTTAACGAGGTCTTAACTGTCTCCTACGGATAATCAGTGAAATTGATCTTCCTGTGCAAAAGCAGGAATAACTTCATAAGACAAGAAGACCCTGTGGAACTTTAAAACCTGCTACCATCCCCACCAACAATTTTCCTCCACAGGACCCACTCCCTCGGATTTTACTGGTACGCATTTTTTGGTTGGGGCGACCTTGGAGATAAACTTAACCTCCAAAAACCGGATAACCCATCTTGACCAAGAACAACTCATCAACGTGCTAATAGTAGCCAGACCCAATATTATTGATTAATGAACCTAGCTACCCCAGGGATAACAGCGCAATCTCCTTCAAGAGCCCACATCGACAAGGAGGTTTACGACCTCGATGTTGGATCAGGACATCCTAGTGGTGCAACCGCTACCAAGGGTTCGTTTGTTCAACGATTAACAGTCCTACGTGATCTGAGTTCAGACCGGAGCAATCCAGGTCGGTTTCTATCTATGTAATAACTCCTTCTAGTACGAAAGGACCGAAGAAGTAAGGCCTATGCTACAGGCACGCCTTCGCACCCAGTAATGAACCCAACTAAATTACCAAGAGCCCTACCATAACCCCTTCCTAGAAAAGGACCGCTAGCGTGGCAGAGCTTGGCAAATGCAGAAGGCTTAAGCCCTTTACCCAGAGGTTCAAATCCTCTCCCTAGCTCCACATAAAACATATGGCAACTCACTTAGTCCTGATTTACCTCATTATATCACTATCCTATGCTTTATCCATCCTCATCGCCGTAGCATTCCTAACCCTGGTTGAACGCAAAGTTCTAAGTTATATACAAGCCCGAAAAGGACCTAACATTGTAGGACCATTTGGCCTATTACAACCTATAGCAGATGGAGTAAAACTGTTCATTAAAGAACCAATCCGTCCATCAACTTCATCCCCTTACCTATTTATAGCTACCCCTATCCTAGCCCTTCTCTTAGCAATTACAATCTGACTGCCTCTCCCCCTACCATTTCCCCTCACTGACCTAAACCTAGGTATACTTTTCCTCCTGGCCCTCTCCAGCTTAGCAGTTTACTCAATTCTATGATCAGGGTGGGCCTCTAATTCAAAATATGCTCTGATTGGCGCCCTCCGAGCAGTCGCACAAACCATTTCCTATGAGGTTACCCTAGCCATTATTCTCCTATCTGTAATTATTCTAAGTGGTAATTATACCCTTAACACCCTTGCTATTACACAAGAACCTCTTTACCTCATTTTCTCCTCCTGACCTCTAGCAATAATATGATATATTTCCTCACTTGCTGAAACAAACCGCGCCCCATTTGACCTAACAGAAGGAGAATCTGAACTAGTCTCAGGGTTTAATGTAGAATATGCTGCAGGTCCATTTGCCTTATTCTTCCTAGCTGAATATGCTAATATTATACTAATAAATGCACTCACAACCATTCTATTCCTGAACCCCAGCTCACTCAATCTCCCTCAAGAATTCTTCCCTCTAACTCTAGCTACAAAAACCCTCCTCCTGTCCGCAGGCTTCTTATGAATCCGCGCCTCTTACCCTCGATTCCGCTATGATCAACTCATACATTTACTCTGAAAAAACTTCCTACCCCTAACACTAGCCTTATGCCTATGACATA
>NW_026991149.1:0-17322 GCF_036250125.1 Pseudopipra pipra
GGATTCAAGCTCCTCCTAAGTCAGAACGTTTAGGGCAGCTCTCGGTTCAGTCTTTGCCCCAAGCATTCTACCAGAGCTCCTTTGCTCTGTCTCAAACTGCCAGTATGGCAAAGGGGGAAAGGAAAGCATCTTCCTCCCCTGTGTTCCTCCTGGCCATCCCGATCCAGCTCCAGGACATCTCTGCATTTCAGGACTCCCTTCAAGTGGAAGTCCACCCCCTCCTCTTCCAAAAAAAGGGATCTCTGAAGGGTTTGGGGAAATAAAGCCAAGTCTCACCCCCAAACAGCCTCCGCTGAGCTTGGTCCTCTCTCTTTCCGTGGGACAGCTCTGCGTCTCTCAGCTTGGTTCCATGCCATCTCTGCTGCTTGTTATCTTCTTTGACTCTCAGCCACAGATCTCTGTTCAGTGCTGCTCTGCCGCCATCTCAGTGTCTCTGGCTGTCCACTTACAGCAAGGAAACCCCCCCATCTTTTAGCCACAGTACTTGGCCCAGTTTAACACTGTTCCAAGTTCCTGCAGCCCCCAGCCAGAGCTGGGGGGCCTTGGCCCCCAGCAAGGCTCCTGGCCCCTCTCTCCTTGTGGCCTAAAACATGGCTACTTCTCCTCCAACTACATCATCTTCTCCCTTCTTTTCTGGTCTGGTGTGATACATTTTAATTTTGCAGGGGCACTGATTGGGTCAACACCAAGAACACCACCCCCCTGGAGTTAAACACTTTACAACTCCAGGGGAAAACCCTTTTTAACCCAGGACACAGACTTTCAGACTTTGAAGTTTAGCTTTTGTTTCACTAATTAATTTTCTTGTAGATAATTTAGAATTTTTCCAGATCCATTTCTGTCTGGGATGTGCTTTTGGGGAAGTATTGTTCTAGTTTTCTTATCCTGGGATTGCAAGTATTCAGAATGCCTTCTCCCAGTATCGGCTTTCCCAACACTTCTGTTTTTGTCTCCCAGATTTCTGGGCTCATTAGACGGATCAAATTCTGTATCCTGATTCAGATATCATTTATTCAGTGCTGTAGCTATGAGGAACTTTTCTGAAATATATATCATCTGCTGAAAAAAAGTCCAGTATGTTCTGTAATCCCCTAACCCATCTAAAGTGTGCACCCTTGCTTTAAAGTATAAACGCTCTTCTACATGACTAATCATATTATTCTTGTCTGTTATTCTGAATTACTTACATAACCTTCCCCCTTGGGGACTCCCTGTCTTCAGGGAACTTTTACCGTAGAGATTCTTCAGGCAAGATATAAACAGCTTAAAAGCACAAAGCAAGTTATTTATCCTCTAACACACAATACATTGTGGGACTAATGAGCTAGGCATTAAATCAACCCCCACCAAATGAGTCACTCAATTTAATGGGCGAGTAGTCATAGCTCAGGTATGGCCTCTGGGGCTCACTGGAACAGGCTGATCTGTGATGTTGCTGAATTGCTGTATTCTGATTGCCTTTTTTTTGTTAGGATTTTATACCTCTTCATGTGAGTGTTTTTATTCTTGAATCTTTGAGGTGCTAGGTTTTCCCTGTCTCAAAAATCTTACTTATGTCTGCAACTTTACCTTTCTTATCTCAAATGCTTCCAGCCTGTGTACTCTCTCACAGCTCCCTCTCACGCCCTAGCAATTTTCTCAGAAGGAAACTGAGAACGGTTGCACAGCTGCGCTGTACTGAAAGTAGGTCTGGAATCACAGAGAGCTGAACTCCTGGGAGGAGGGTTACATGGAAGTGGCCTGGTTTACATTTCTTCTCAATTAGTTCATCCTGCACTGTGAGTTTCTTTTTTCATGCATACTTCTTTCATATGGATGATTCGGGCTTTGTCTTCTGTAAAATTAATCTTTACCAAATGGTTCAATTACTGTCCAGATTTTGAGCTTTTGGGGAAGTGTTCTTGATACTCTCTCCCAAATTGCATTCCTTAAGGTATAATGATTGCCATTCAGGGTCAGAGCAAAGATACTAGAAGAGAGAAATTAGCTGCCAATGGGCTGCCTTCCATTAGTTTATAGCTAAATACTTTGGACCCTGCACAACATCACTGACAAGATCCACAATATATTATATGTTCTTTAGTTTTATTTAAAGCTACTGCGTGATTATTGCACCACAGCCCACTAGATTTTGTACTGGAGGAATGAAAAAGTCTAAAAATGGCCATAGTGAAGCAGATCAGTCCATCTACCTAATCCTCCGTGGTGTCTATAAAAATCATCATAAACAAATGACCAGGGAAGGTTACATGGATAGGACAAGCATATTATCAGCATAGCATTCTTTTAATAATAATTTTCAGCTCAGGGACTTTTGGAATTGGGCCAGTTCTTCCCAGCTGGTCCTTGACTTTTCAACCTCTTATCATCATCAAGTTTTGTGATCTTACTGCTAGTCTGCTTTCCTACAGAAAGTATAAATACATTGAGCTGCAGAGGTCCATTCACAGATCTCTTCAGGAATTCACTAGGAATCTTCTTCCACTTTGAAAACTGCATTTTCTCCTGCAGTTTCCTGGTTTAACCAGCTATTTCTCCATGACACAACCTCTTCTTATGGCTTAATGTCATAACTGCTGCTATGTGGGTTTTTTTTTTCTTAAAAGCCTTTTAAGAGTGGCTTCATCAGAAGACTTTAAAAATTCATGTAAACAAGCAGATTCTCTACATATTTTTGACTGTTTTAAAGAACACCAATAGGTTCTTGAGATATGAGGCATCCTTACATGCAGTCACTTTAACTCTTCCTGGTTGTATTTATCCATATGTGCATTTTCACATTCCTACTATTTTGCCTGAGACAGGCTAGTATTTCCATGAATCTTCCATGAAACTGTTTCCAAAAATTGGCATCAATTCTGTCACTCTTCAGTCCTCAGATAACAAGTTTTTAAGGGAAAAGTTATACATCATTGCTAGCAGTTCAGCAAATTCATCCTTGAATTCCTTCTCTATTTATTTTTTCTGTGCTGTGGTTCATTTTACATACTTTTATAATTTCTCCTTTCAATCATCTGATTTGTAAACCGAAGAGTCTTACTTCATTTAGCAATTTCATACTTCCAGAAATCCTTGTTCTGTATCTATCTGGTCCTTCTCTTTACAGCTCCAGTACAGTTGCAGAGTGCCAGTGATACATGTCTAATTTCAAGGTCAGAGTTCCTTTATATACATATGTAGCTTGAGCCTATAGGTCTAATAGAAACCACTGTGTCCAGCTTAGTTCCCAAAGCTCTCATGAGGCCTTAGCTGACTAATACACCTACCACATCCATACATCTTACAATCTCTGCTTAAAGAACTTTAATATGAACCACATACTGCATTCAGATTCCTTGATCAGGTTAGTCTCTCGCTTTGCAGCCCTCTCATCTACTCCAACAAGTAGTAACTCCAGATAGTAACTCCACAATTTTACTGGGTAGTACATACCAATTGGATGGATTTTGTACAGTGCTCACTTGACAGCTTAATTTCCCATGCTATATAGCATGAAAAGATGCCTTTTTCTTAGGAGGGCTGTCCTTCAGATTCTGTTTGAAAAATTACTCTGTGACTCTCCTTCTCTTGTTGTTACTTAATTTCCCAAGCATGCCACTCTGCAGTTTTTGGAAAGGAATGAAACATACATCTCAATAACATATTCTCAGACACTTTGACTGAAGAATTACAATTCCTGTTCCTTTGCCTCTTTACCTCAGAGCCTCTTGCTAGATGTCATATCACTGAAAAGAACTAAGACTGCTTGGAGTCACAGTCCTTTCTGATCTCCCAGAGATACTCCTGACTGATAAAGATGCCCATAGCTCTTCCTGTAGTTGCTTTCTAAATGGCTCCAACATATTTGATGATCAGGAGAGCTTTCAAGACCATGAAGCTGCATTAGCAATAAGCTGTGGGATCTCAAGTTGTTAGGTATTTTGTTATTAAAAATATCTTCTACAGTTGTTGAGTGTAGAAAACTGTAGGACTTTTTCTTTGTTCACTCTTTCCAGACATTCAGGACCATATTCCTAGAGTATTCGATAAGGTACTGGAAGATAATTTATGTGAACCAATATTTCTTTCAAGACAACCATGTCGATGTACTGATGCAAAACCAGAAGTCTTGTATTTCAAAGTTTCTAAATTTCAGAGTTTCTCAAGCACATTCTAAAATGCTTGAGAATGCCTTTGACATCTTGTAAAAATAAAATGTGCCTGTTTTACTGAAGATAAAAAATTTCTAGTGTTTGAAAGTTTTATGGGAATCTTTAAAATTCTCTGCCAGGCAGACTGAACTTTGGGTCTTCTCACTCATTAGTAAAGTAGCAGTCTATTTATAAGATGCAGTAAGACATTTAAGAAAACCTTTTCTGCTACATTTGTGGTGATTTTTGTATTCAGTAACTACAGTTTTGAAATGGTTAGTGCATGGCCTTGATTGATTTGAGGAAATATGAAGGACACCTTCGGTATCCATTCAAATTCTTTGGCACATCTGTTTTGCAAAACTATTCTAATTAATATAAATATAGGACCAAATATTAAGCATTTTTTTGACAACAAGGTAGTTTTTCATATGTTTCACATCAAAAACTCTGAAGATCAGTATGGAACTGAATAGCTTTCATCATGACACATTTCTTTATGAGGTAAGACATGTATATGGATTTGTTCAGTTGCTCCTGCATTAGTAGAACAATGCGACAAATGAGGTTATATTAATATGTATTAGCTACTATGGTTGCAAATACAAAGGATAATTGTCCAAAATACTTTTTTTCCATTTTAAATTGAATCAGTACGTTCATTGCGTGTACAAAGAAAGTTATGAGGTGTTATACAAAAAGTATTTTTTTTGCCCATACACAATAGTTGTGTAGATTTTTTTCATCCAGGGCTCTCACAGAGATCTCAAAAAGGTTTAAATACTGTATATCTTTGTTTCTTTTGCAATAATTAAATACTTATCAATTGTAATCATATAGTGGATTTTTTCCTTTGAATCTTGCATTTGAAAATTATTCTGCAATCAGATTCTTTTCTGCTTTGAATACTGGTAGCAGCTCCATTAGTCACTCAGTTCCTAAAGTACTATGGATGTTACTTATAATTTAGAAATCGTTGTTATTTTGTAGTATTGCAGTGGCTGTTTCTAGAAATCTCATTGAAAGCTTGTATCCTCAACAAATCCATGTGCCAATATTTTAACTTCATAACATGTTTAACATTTTGCATAGGTAGTGATCTTATAGCCTTTGAGTGATTTGATATGTAAACTTCCATCTGTTCGTTATGCTAATGAAAATACTTTTTCAGTACATCATTCTCTTTCCTCTGTACTGTTACTTGCAGCAGATGACATAAACCGTGGCAATTTTTTTAACCATCTACTGTTTACCTCTTCCCACTCCCACCTTGGATCATGGCAGTGCTCAGACTCCAGAGGAGTGGGAGGAAAAACAAATCTTTTAGTTCAAGTACAGTGTTTTATTCAGTTTACAATACAACATGGTAAAGAAAGAGAGAAAGAGGAAACATTTGCTCTGTGAACAATGTAATGACAGTTTTTTGGTAGTATAGCGATTCTTTTGTAACCCATCTAGTGTCATTTTGCACTAGAGGTTATTTAAATAGAAGACATGATAAAAGTACTTTGAAGTAATTTTCCTAATTCTGTTATTTCCTTATGCTATGGCAATAACAAAATAATACTGTTTCCTGATTTAAAAGTGATAGTAAAATAACCATGTTTGATCTGTACATCTAGCCGTTGAATTTTGCAGATTTTTTAATGTTTCTGATATCCTGCATTTATTTCTAAATACAAGGATTTTAGTCCTATCAAAATGGTATGATTTTTTAACAATCACTTTTCCCTCTTTTCGGAGGCAAATATTTGCATTAGAATTCTTAAAACCAGAGCTGTCCCCCTCTCCTTTTCTCTTTTATTTCTTTCCTTCTCTCCCCTCCACGATCTCTTCAAACAAATTATAATCAGGTAGTGATTGGCAGCCATTTTTAGTACTAATAATCAAAGCTGAGCAATTTTAGCACCTATTGTATTCCACCTGCAGGATCATTTTCTTGTCCTGTAACACAGTAAGAAGCACAAATGATTGATTTAATAAAAAAATTATCTTACATTGTAAAGCAACCTGCCCTGCCAATTACCAGAGAGCGTACTGACTCTGAAATATCCTAACGAAATCTCCCTCCATTCAGAGAGCAAATAAATTGCCTTATCATTTGATTTTCTCTCTAAAATCTCAGTGTTCCATCAGAAGGTTCATATTTCAAGTTTTAGAATGTGATCTCCTTTCCAGGGAGTACAATAGACTTCTTATTTCCTTTACAACCACTGCAAAATAACCTCTTCTGCCAGCCCACAAGTTCTCTATGAAAACAGATAAAATAGTCACTAAATATTTTGTTGTCCTAGGCAACAACTTGTTCTGCCTTCAGTAGCTTAGAAGAGCCTTGAATAAAGAGTTATATTTTACCAGTTTAACCTTTTCATGTTGAGCCAGCAAAAAAGTTGGATTTCTATTGTATTTTTTTTAAGCTGATATTAATTTAGAAATTTCACACACATCCTATTTTTGAATTTGGCCTCTGAAATGTGCAGTCTTAGGATTGTAGTAAAAGATAGTTGCTCTAAAATGTTTTCATTATGAGTATTTTATTTTCTAGACAATATTTGTGATACTTGTGCTGGAATAAATGGCTTGTTTCAAATGTTTGCATTTTCTGCCCACAAAACCTACCTCTCACAGTTTTAGCCTATGGCATTTTAAAGCAGATTGTGTTGATTGAAGGTCAATATAAAATAATTCAAGTTGATGATAGATAAAAGCAAACAAGAACATAATTGTGTTACCATTGTAAAGCAATACTTCTGTCTTTGAAGAAATTTGAAGTGATATAAAATCATAAAGAAGTATCCCTTTTTTGTAAAGAAATAATGCTGCAGAATTTATTACATAATGTTTTCAAGGACTGCAGTACTATTTAATGCTTTTAAAAGAATACTGTGTTTTTCAAGTAAATCTCCTGTTCAGCAGTGTGCAAAGGAGAAATCATTTTTCTTTTAAATGTTTAAAAATCTTTTTTTTCTGCTTCTACATTGTTCTATAGGATATTATGTGGAGTCAATATTTCCAATTAAAATTCCCAATCAAATTTGTCTTCTGTGCTCAACTGATTTTAATAGTTAGAGATAAAGGGGACTGAATGGCAGTCATTTTAGCTTTAAAGATATTGAAGATCAAAAACATTTTAGAAATATTTTCCCTGTAAAGCACATTTTGTTAACATTCTCGGGCGTAAGAGCCAATGCAGTGCTGTGCCATATAGACCTATCAGTGTGATTAATGTGCCAGAAATAGGACAGCAGCATTGTCCTGGGTCTTTTCCTTGATTCTCCCATTTCACATTGTTCAGAGCTAGCTTGGATGTCTCTGCAGTCCACTGCATTTGTATCATACAGATATGGTCCTGGATTTAAAAAAAGACTGAAAAGTATTATACCAAGATTATTAATAGAAGTAAGGTCAACGTTTTTCAACATATTAAAGATGAGAGGAAGAGAAGTATTTACTTAAATATAAAAGGTTCTATTGCAGCCTACAGCCAACAGGGCTTGTGTCCTTAAAGTCATCTTCAAGGATTTTTGTCTTTCACTGGTTTTAACTTTCAAAGGATTAAGATTTTGGTCACTTTTCATAAAGGACAATTCAAAATTCAAGTAGCTGATGCTGCTGAGAAACCTGTCATATTCAGTCTGTGTTATTTCAAAATTACATACCATTATCTACAGTTATAATGGCAGCCCCAATGTTTACATCCTACTTATTGGCAGGTATTTGTGATCCCTTTCGTAATGATCAAGACACTGCAAGGTTAAGTAGATTTAACTCCTGATTTATATTCCTACCTGGGTTTGTACTTCCTTATTCATTGCTTATTTTAAAGCATGCAGTATTCATCCAAAAGTAGTATTTGTACGTATTTGAATTCAGTACTATAATTTGAAAAAGAATTTGAGAAAATGCAGTTAAACTCATTTCTTTGTGCAGTGATATTCAAAATGTTATTCAGATAATGAATTACAACATAGCTATTGTGAATGTCTTTGTTAATAGAAAATGAGAGCTCTTTCTGATTTTATGGGGTTTAAAACAGAAAGTCAGTTTCAAAATCTATTGCAATGTTTTATCTGTGTTTTTTTTCATTGATGAACTAAGCACCTGATTCAAATGCACTAATGACAGAAGCTACTGGAAAAAATGTAAATATACCTTAGTTATTCTTTTGTTTGTGTGTTGAAAGCTGGATCAGAACCTGTCTGAGTCAGTCAGGTTATATGAACACACTGATTAGTAAAGGACATATATCGGTTTTCCAAATAGCATTTTTTATCACTCTGGAGGCATCAGCCCAAGCACCTGGCCATTGTGATTTTCTCAGGGTCTGGACTTCATGATGCCATTTAAAGCAATAAATTGAATAATAACCCTCTTGGGAAGTTGCAGAGGAGCTGCTAATGGCTGTCTTTCAGTCTCTATCATCAAAAGGATTTTTTTCCTCATCGCCTCTTCACATGCATGATCTACTTGAAAAGTCATATGTCTTTCTTTAAAATACTTTCCCCTTCAGTAAGCTACAAAGAAATGCATATGCAGTCACATGCACACATGAAGCACAAGAGGAAGAATTATGCAGAGCTAAGTATTTAAGACATTTGTGTTCCCACACGCAATATGGTTCTACTGTGCTTTCAGTGAACGTAACCAAATGCAGGGTAGATTGTGCTTCCTGTCTTATGAGTTAAATTTATGTAAGATTTATATAAGCAATAGATAAGTATCAAAGCCATAGCCGAGGAGGATGGATGGCAAAACACCGGGCTAGTTCATAAATTTACATTATTAAAGAGAAGTGATAGATCTATGCTGCTCCTTTAGTTGAAGCTGAGCAACAATTTGCAAGGAGAAATAATTCTTCTTACCTGCTTTTAATAGTAAAGTATACAGGAGCACTAGTGACACCCACCAAAAAAAATTCATTATCTTGGGTTATCTGCTCTGATCTGTGAACATTTTTTTTTTCTTAATTTCTGGTTCCTTGGGAATCAGAGGTATGTGACAATGTGATAGAAAAAAAATTACAGAAGTTTAATATGCCTCTAAGCATATAGAGGGGTTGGCTTTGGAAATTTGCTAGAACTGAAGCGTGGGAAAGAGGAAACTGAGAAATAAGGCGATTTGGTAGTAAATGAGGGAGTTATATGCAAGGATGAGATGTCAAGAGTGGGCAACAAGTGCCACTAGATGCCAATGGGCTTAGCAAGAAGGACTAGAAATACATAATGAAGAAACAAACACAGAGTATCTGTGTCATTTAAAACAGAAAAAATATTAAAGTCCTTATTTTATGTCTATCTAAAATGAAAGCAAATGACTACACAGATACATAGAGAGTTTCAAATATTCAAAATTATTTTCACAATTAGGTTTTTTCTGTTTTCCTTTAGTCAAATCAGCTTGCTGACCCTTTGCATCAGAGAATCATCCTCAAAGTTTGATAGCAAGCACCTGATCAAAAAGTATAGTTTCTCTCAGTATTTTATGGTGTTATTATTAAACAATATAATATTATGGATATCAAATGATGATTTACAGAAATGGGAAAGATAATACATGTCAGGTATTATAGAAGAAATAAAACATTGGATAATTGTTTCAGATAAGAAGATTTGTGTCAAGAATACATTGATGTAAGAAGAGTTTAAGAGTTTAAAAAAGATTCTTTGGAGATGTTTCATTTAAGCTGAGGTTCTCGGCAAAATATTTTCTTGTGGATTTTGCTTCAGCCTTTCACCACAAGATTTCTAATGGTTGCTGGAATTCAGATAAGGAAGAGAAGCAATCTGGCTGCTATCTCCTCTGCATTTCCCCAGGGATTTAACACAGATTATTCCAGTGTGTCCAGGATAAAACCCCCTCACTTTTTTGCAGGACGTACTGTTAAGCAAAATGACTGAGATTTTGTGTTTATTGCTGACAATTTGTTATATTTCCATAAGCAACAGCATTTTAGCATCACATTTGTTTGTGTTATCCTAATTATTTTTTTCTGTGTAAGTATGGAATGAGCTACTGGATGTTTTCTATAGAAATCAAGGAAGATATTGCTCATAATTAAGCACAGACCCCTTAATAGGAGAATGAAGAATTTTATTTGGTCCTGAAAACTCACTTATTTTGTTTGATTCTGCATGTAGCAATTATAAAGACACTAATATACTCAGAAGGTCTGAATATAAATCTTCTGATGTGAAAATGTCAAGGTAAATTGAAATGAATAAGAGAATCAGAATGTGTTTACTGATACTGCAGAATTGTATCACAGCCAACATAATTCTGAATATCTGAAATCTTGTACTCGGATTCAATCTTTGTCATGTCCTCATGTCTTCAAAGTAAAAAAAATAAAGAAAAAACAAGCAAATAAGCAAAAACACACAAAAAACCCAAACCAAATGAAAAACAAAACCAAAAAACCCAAACAGAAAACCTTTCCAGTTATCTGCCAAAATCTCTATCTCTGTATAACAAATCATTTTATTGAATTGTAAGACAGATGAGTTTTACTGATAATACCTACAGTCAGTTTTTACATGCAACTAGTAAAGTAATAAGTAGTAGCATGCTTTATTTATTTCAGAAGCTAGCTGACACTTGGCTTTGAAAAATACTGTGTGAAATCAATTATTTTCATTGTACATCTTGTTTTTTGCTTTATCCCTTTTATCTCAAGGGCAGTTTCCATTAAAGCATTTTGGAGCTTTGTTTGTTCTCACTATGAGTTTCTCACCTGAATTCCTAACCTGTTTAGCTGACATGCTGAAAGTAAGTTGTCCTGGTACATAAAGAATTGCACTGGTCAGTGCAATGTACATTCTGGGATGTATCTAGAGGCCTAATACCCTCAGTACTTTGACCGAAGCTGTCTTGCCAGCAGCTGAAAATTTGGCTTGGTGGTACATGTGTCATAGTTTGTGTGTGTCTGTGTGTCTGTAAAGTTTTGGAGTTCTTCTGTATCTCCTCATAAAACTTATTGATATTTTAGTAGCCCAGCATGCTTGTTCAGTGCATTACTTGCCATGAGGCTTTTGAGAATGTTTTAAATGCATGTACTCAACTGACTGTAGCAGTAGAGTACTGTAAGGTGTTCAGTCATATGTGAAGCTATATACAAAGCAATATAAAAACCCAAGCATTACACAATCATTTAATAGGATGATGTAATTTAGTATGTACTTATCCTGATCTGCTTCTTGTGTTGTGTTTATTTTGCTTATGTCATCCCTCCCCTGGCTTTTATTTCTTAAAACTTTTCTTTTGCCAGTCTTCATATGGTATTACAGCATGAGCAATAAAACCCAAGACTAATGACATTCTCACAGAGCTTTAACTCAACCACTTTCTCTCCTCATGGATAAACAGAAGGAACCTGTTACACTGTCAGTATTTTAGAGTACATCGTCTAACCAGCTATTCCTAAAATGCTTCAAGTTTCTGAAAAGAGTTTGAAGCATTTCTTTACGAAGTTTTGCCAAATAAAGGACAATATTGGGCAAAATTCATAACTATATCTTTCATCTGTGCATTATATTAATTAATCATTTTACGTATTCCACTTATTAAGTGGGTGAAGGGAGCAAGACATTGCATTGTTGGAAAAGCTTATGCTTTTCATATACATGTGTTAATTTTTAAGTTCTTTGCAACGATTGGTCCTGCAGTATGCAATCATGGATATACTGGAAACTTTCCAGATTATTTTATTTCTGCTAAAATGAGTTGGCTCAAGAAAGAGACACTGTTTTTTGTAACAGAATCACAGTTCTGAAAAAAAAATTTTGAAATTTGGAAAATCTTGAAAGTTTATTTCATTTAGCTAGATGATCACTTGAAATTGCAGACAACAGGAAAGAAATCGTTAGTGTTTTCTTTGACCTGTGATGAACATGTTATATTCTATTTTAGCAAAAGAGGGATCTATGAAGGAATAAAATTTCAGTTGCTGGCTATATCAGTGAAATTCATATTTACATCTCAGTCATAGGAGATACATGTCAAGTTTCTTGCTATAATCATTGAAGATATGCAGTCATTTCTCTGATATGATTCATCTCATCCTAAAGCAAATGCTTCAGTTACATCAAATGAGTCATGCCTTAAAGGTGCTATTTTTCTCTGTTAATTAAAGGAACCTTTACATGAGTACTGAGGTCTCTGTTGTGGACAATTTATATGCTGTAAGACAAATATCACTCTAAATCTGTACATGGCTTTGTATGTGAGAAAATGCAATAGAAATTATTGACTTAAAAAATGTGATATCCAAGAAAAATAATAATTAAAAATAATAATAGTCCCAGTATCAAAAGTTCTGAGATGAAACCTGTTTCCCCTAGAAACCTGTTCTCAATTGTAGAAACATTCTGGAAAGTCTTGGTATGTTCTGAGAAGGTTATTGTACCACACCATTGTATACCAACACGTTTTATGATTAACAGCCACTGGATGTACCAGAGTGCTAAATGATGCCTACTCTTTAGGAACATCGTGTGTCATACATCTAGGTTCTTTTCAGTCCTGCAACTATATATCTCTTACTTCTATGTCATTTGTATCACAAAAGAGAACAACTTTTGCCATGTCTTTTTAAATCCATACTCTTAGTTATATATAGAAAGAATAGCTAAAGGAAATAACCTCATTTTTCAGAGATGCCATTTTCCTGAAAAGGTCTAGAATAATCCCATATGAAACAGATTTTCCTATTCCCTTTTTAAATTCCCTTATTCTATCCAGGACCTATGATTCTTATTCAGGAAAGACAAATCCCATTCAAATAGCACAAACACAAAATTTAATTATGCTTTCCTATGTGCTGAAAACAGAGGAGCCATACATACAGAATCACCAACTCCTGCCCGTATTCCTGAGATTAGTTGAAAATACGAATTAGTTTGAATAGGTTCTTACAGTTATAAAAAGGCACGTTATGAAAAACATATTTTAGAGTGCTCTTGATATTTCTGTGCATCATTTTAGTACCGTTTTGCACATATCACCAGAAAGATACTAAGGTGTGCTTCAGGGAATTGAGAGAAGACAAAAAAGGTTCACGAGCTAGTTGAAAAAGTCCAATTAAAAGATATCAGTAAAAGAATTTAATACTGTTGACAATACCACTATCAGCTACAGAAGGGATGTGACAGAACTTTATAGGTTTGAAGCTTAAAACTAGAAAGTTGTCAGAGTAGTGTATTCAATTTTTTAAAAAGTAAGATTACATTAAAAAGACACATTTAAATTAACTACAGGAAAAAATATTCACAACATATGAAAAGTTTGAAGGAAAGGTCTCTAAATGAGCAGTGTAAACATCATCCTTTGATACGTTTGAAGTAGGTGAAAACCGGCGTACAATAAAGTAACAGCCCTGTGTGACAGGAGTGCAGGGCAGAAACCTAGTTGGAATCTCGCCAGCCTTAACTTGTGTGATTCAGTGGCGATAACACATATTAACTTTCCCACCAAGCAGCATATATTGCCATACTGATTACAAGATGGCATTTTAGAGTCATTGTAATAAAGGAAAATTCCACTAGGTGGGTCTGGTGCTCTTCTAACAGGGACCAAGAATGTTAGTGCATGGCAATTCTGTGCTCTTTTTTTTTTTCCTGTGTTGTTTTCCTAACTATTCTGAGTATGTCAAAATCCCAAGATTTAGTTATATTTTGAATAGTAGCATTAATACCATAGTTCTTGACTAAGGATAAAATAGCCTTGGTCAAATAAGACCGAGGTATGAGACTTTAGTAATGTGAAATTCCATTGGTAAGTAATTAGTATTTATCTAACTGCTAGAATTTATCTAAACTGCTAGAGCTGTGTTTTACTTTAGCCTTCAAAATTACCTTCATGAACTTGTAATCTTGTACTGTAATCAGAGTGGACTTTTAATTACATTTTTTATGAGTATCATCAATCTAAGTAGAATTTTAAATGAGTACGGTCACTGCATTTAAAACATTTTATCATCTAAGGTGGAATGTGACAATAGGACATGAGCAACTGTGCAGCCAGGGGACTTTCTTTTTGTATGGGCCATTGCTTAAGTAGGATATTTGTTTAAAAAAACTTCTCTAGAGCTCTGCTATGGCCCACTTCAGCCATTCATGTTTTTATTAAAATCAGCTTAGAGTTATCACCTTTTCCCGTTGCAATTCCTCTATTTCACAAATACCAACTACTTTTTTTCTCAAATAGCCTGAGATATACAACTTGAGAAATGCACCTTGCATATTCTCAGCTGTTTCCCCAACACCTGTATCTCCCAGATGTGTCAATCTGGTCTAGTAAAAAGTGTTACTCATTACTACAAGTCTTGGCCTTTTGAGAAGGTTTAGAATGAGTTGCTGTTCTACAAAAGGTGCAGGATTTTCTATATTAAATAAAAAAAAAAAAAGGGTCTGAAAAGTTTTTCTGTCTTTTTTTTTTTTTCATTTCTGCTGTTACACAGTTGGTTATTATTGCTAACATAGTACATGTTATTAATGCTAGGTAACTGCAAATATTTCCATAAACTGACTACAGAGCTCAGTTTGTTTCAGCTGTGTTTGGATTTTCCTAATATGCTAATGAATGAATTTCAGAATATTATGGAGAATAATACAGAAAATACAACAGAACAGATATGATAAATTCCCAGTCTGCACACCAGAAAACCAATTCTGGTAATTAGTGTTTTTTAAACTAATTCAGTATATGTGGTCTTATGTTTATTTCTGGTGGACATGTAATCTCATGTGCAACAAATATAAGCCTATTGACAATAGCTCTGCTGAGACATTAGAAATTATTGTCAGACCCACAATGCAACACAGACTGCCATCAGGCCTGAAATGAGAGCTCATGCCATGTACTACTGACAATTAAAATTCATCTGACATTAGTTTTCCAGTTTAAATATTGAGTAGTCACAAATCAGTCTTTCAAAAAGCCCCTGGATTGAATGTCACAAAAAGTAGGAAGCAAAAGACAAGGACATTTCATAAATTCTTATGTTTCTTCTGCCCTTTCAAGTTCTTAAATGTATGTCTCGCATGAGATTGTCCATTTTACAGAAAGTGTGTACAACAAAATCAGTGCTAATTTGTGCTTGGATGCGCTTTTCTGAGCTTATGTTTATGCTGGTTTGTATCTAGGGTCTAACAGCACTCCCACAATTAACATGATCATCATCTCCAGAACTTGTGGATACTTTCCGCAGATAATGGGGGATTTTTTTAACTCACTGTTAAGAAAGCTTGTAAAATTAGCCATGCATTGTTATTAAATATAAAGGTGCAGACCATCTACTTATCAGCTGTTTTCATCTAATGCTATGCCACACAACCTATGCAGGGAATTTTAAATGGATTGCTGCCCCACTTTACCAGAATAATCTTCTTACTTCTTTTCATGGTATGTGTAGAATGGAGATCTACTTCAGTCATTGAACAAGACTAGAAGTAGAGGTATTTCCCTGTACACAAGGATCTAAAAAGATTGCAACAACCAAAAGACATTCATCAAGAAGAGTAAACCAGTCTGAAGAGGGCTATGGCATTTTTTAAAGAACACTGATTTGACTTGGAGACGCAGAAAGTTCCATCTTTTTCTGATACACTTTTTCTAAAGCTCATATTCATTTTTTTATTTTGCCACAGCCAGTCATCAATATCAGAAGTATTGTAAAGGTGTGATGTAAATGCTTTCTAAGCTCTAGAAAGCTTGCCTAAAAATGCCAGGTAAATAGAAGATCAAATGTGCAACGGATTGTGATTCATGTGTTGAATTACTCTTGTGACTTCTGTCATTCTCTGTCACAAAGACAAGACCAACTAGAACAAGATATAACAATACAGCATATATTGCTGTATTGTGAACACATAGATAGAAATGTATCTATGAAGACAAATTAACTCTCTTTGTAGTCAAATGTAATTAAGCACCCAGTAGCCAGTACAGAAATGTGGGGATTTCCAATATTTATTTTTACCAGAGTGAAGTTGGAGCAGACATGCCTTTGAAATACAAAAAAACTACTCTGTCTTTATGATTAAAACCCAGAAACTCATGAGTTAACAACTAATGGAAGCTTGCTTTTCAGTTATTTCGACTAATGTTTCTTGACTTAACCATGAAATCATTGTAACAAATGCTAAGGCAATGTGGGTGTGAAGATCTAGCAAGGAGCATTATTTGTTTTTTCTTTTCTAAGCAACACTACTAGCACTACTACAAGACTACTGAGGTTCAGTTCTGACCACAAGCCATACCTTAAACAAAGAAAGAGTACGTACTTAGAGAATGCCATTATTCACCATCTACAACATTTATGTGAAAACAAAATGGTCTTCTGACAACATTTAGACATCTCAAGTTTATCTTACTCCTCAAGATAAAGAACAGAGAGGTCAGTCATTGTGGCATGAAAAACTTTTTCATATGGTTCATAATTGGCATTGCCAGAATTTTTGAACTCAGAAGCCTGAAAGTATATTTCTTTTCTCCTGGTATTTCAAAAGAATATTTCTATTATGTCTTAAATATTGTTTATGATTGGGAGCTTTATTTCAAGACTAACCTCTCATGGTATGTTGTTTCTCAGGAGAACATATAAAATGTCACAAATCAGCTTGACAGATCTTAAATTTTCTTAGTGGTTCTTAACACAAAGAAAATTTATGACAGAAAGAGACAGAAAACTTTGAAGATTGTTTTTGATTAAAATTCTGATTTCACACATGGTTTGCAAAGGCATTATTACATGCATTTCCATCAGGACTGCACAGGATACTACCTCTTAAATTCCGTGTAAGTGTCCATTATTCCTGGTGGATTTGTACTAGCTGCAGTAACAAGCAAGCAACAGACATAACCTCTCTGGCTTATGGTACATCCCCAAATTAGTTGTGACCTTAGAACAATGAATTCCATAGCTATGTCGATCTAATAAATTAAACAGTGTTCAGAAAGTGTCTCCAGGCACTAGAGCACACATTTGGAAGTTTCCAGGTACCCTTTTGGCATACACCTACTAGCATTGAAGAGCTGCTTGAAAAAAGATTTATTTTTTTTTTTTTGCTTCTTCCTCTATTTTTCTACTCATTGCATTGTATCCTAGTATTCCAGAAAAGGTGGGAGCATTTGTGACCTCAGCACAGTTTTTACCCTGGTATCAGAAGGTATATACATGCATTAGACCACCTTAAAA
>NW_026991150.1:0-17061 GCF_036250125.1 Pseudopipra pipra
TGTACGGACAGACTGGGAATGACATGTTGCATAGCAGTGCTGGAAAATGGCCTCTGGGATCGTGGTGGATGGCCAGCTGGCCAAGAGTCAGTGGTGCCCTGGCGGGGGCTCACTGCTCGCTCACACAAGGGTTTTCAGACACACGAGTCCTTCCCTTGCACACACCCAGACAGACAGTTCATGGCAGCAGGGGCAGTATCTCCTGGGGCTCCTGCTGCCACGCCCGGAGCCTGGATACATCTCAACCCTTGTGAGGTGCCACTTGCTCTGCCACTATCTGAGAAGCCCCACGGCCTGAGGGATGGGCACAGGGAGCTCTGTCCACAGAAGCACATCCCAGAGCTGCATTCAGGGGCTTTGCCAGGGTTTAGTACCGTAAATTCAAAGTGACACCAGACACTCTTTGTCCCACAGAACTTCAAGGCTCCCCCATGAGGCTGATGGCAATTGTACTTGCTCAGGGTCATCTCCCCACACCACCACCAGGTGTGTGCTCAAGACTTGTCTCTTCAATGCAAAGAGAGTCACCCGCCCTAGTCCATCCGTGTCTCTCCAGGGAAGGCTAAAGAACTTCTGTGGGCTGGATGAGAAGCCAGTGCACATGGGAATGGACCACGCCCTTCCCTGGTGGTCCTTCATGTCCTTTTACTGAGTTGAGAGCAATGGGAAAGGGAATGAACCTTTGGACTGTGCCTCAGAGTGCCCGTCAACCTGCTGCAGATATGCTAGTTCCAGCACATCCAGTTCAGATGTGACAGGCTGTTCCGTGGTCCTCTGAGTAAGAGGAGCAGGAGGAGGGACACAGAAGAGCTCTCCTCACAGAGGCCACATCGCCAGAAAGTCCAAAGAAGGTGGGAGATGCCATGCCACGTCCGAGCTTTCTCTGGGGAAGGTGCTTCTCCCATGCAAGGCCTCTCCGCAGCACTCGTGCCACATCCCCTGACAAAAGACCAGGTGGTCTTTATCACCAGCAGAAGTGCTCCTGTTACCAGTAGGGATGATCCCCGGGACAGGCCAGGAGAGGGACCTGCACGGCAACTCCAGCCGCGGCCCCCCGGTCGCCGGGCGCCAGCCTTGCGCACCGAGCAGAACCGCGGCCAGCGCCGCCAGTCCCGCTCTCCGCTGGCGCCGAAAGCGCCCATCCGCCGCCCGGCTTCTCGCTGCCTCCGATAGCCCCGTCTCTGCTCCGGCCGGGCCGCCTCCTCTCCACCTCCTCTCCCTCCTCTGTCTTCGTCTCCGTCCACTGTTCTCGTCTCCGTCCAAGGTCCTCCTCATCCAACTAAGCCCGGGTACTGTACCGGGGCGCCGACGCCTCTCGGGTTCTCGTCGGTGCGGGCTGGATCCGGAGGGCCGGCGAGAGCGGCGGCAGCGGGGCGGCGTTCGGAGCTCTGCGCCGCGGAGGCGGCGGGGCCAGGATAGGTGGGAGGGCTGAGGATTGGTCTCGAGGAGTTCAAGACTGACAGACCATGAGCTTTTTTCGTGGCCATCATCTCTTCCTTCTCATCTCTCTTTTGCTGGCCCGGGGGGACTCCTGAATTGTCCTCCACGGCAGGCGCTTTTGAGAATGCTCGAGGAGCACGAGACGCAGAACATCCCTCCCGGCTCAGCTCCCCGGGTCAGCCTCTCCTGGAACATTTAATTTAGGATTTCGAGGTCGGATAGATCAAGCAGAGAGGCTACGAGGCCTGATTAGCGAGAAGACCACTCTCCGAACATGACTGCCCCCCCCCCGAAGAAATGGACGCTAGATGGCAGTCTTGCTCCACGAATAAAACCTCAAAAAGCCCAGACATGTCATAATGGTGCAGGCCTCATCATGGCACAAGCCTCAAAGAGCCCAGAAATGTCATAATGGTGCAGGTCTCATCATCACAGTGAGCTCATAAAGCCTAGACACCTCATAATGGTGCAGGTCTAATCATCACACTGATCTCATAAAGACCAGACATGTAATAATGGTGCATGCCTCATCATCACAGTGACCTCTTAAAGCCCAGACATGTCATAATTGTGCAGGCCTCATCATCACACTGACCTCATAAAGTCCAGGTATGTCATAATGGTGCAGGCCTCATCGTCACAGTGACCTCCTAAAGCCCAGACACCTCATAATGGTTCAAGCCTCATCATACCACTGACCTCATAAAGACCAGACACGTCATAATGGTGCAGGCCTCATCATGGCACACTGACCTCTAAGAGCCCAGACATGTAATTATGGTGCAGGTCTCATCATGGAACTGACCTCATAAAGCCCAGACATGTCATAATGGTGCAGGCCCTCATCATGGCACTGACCTCATAAAGCCCAGACATGTCATAATGGTGCAGTCCTCATCATGGCACTGACCTCCTAAAATTCGGATATGTCATAATGATGCAAGCCTCATCATCACAGGTTTGTGAGCCTGGAGACTCCATGGGGAGCAAGAGCCTTCTGTGCTGGAATCTTTGTTGTGGGAGGAATCCTTGCTTATAAGCAATTTTCAGAGTCGGTCTGGCAGTTGGGAGGCAGGTGTGAAAACAGGAAACAATAGCCCTTATCCCCAGGAACGAAAACCTGGAAACTTGGGTTTGTGGTGCAGTGTGTTTGCCAAGCTGGGGTGTCCATGAATAGCGAGTGCTTTCTGTGCTGTCATCTTTGTTGTGGGAGGAATCTTTGTTTATGTGCAATTTTGGGAGTTGGGCTGGCAGTTGGGAGGCAGGTGTGAAAACAGGAAATGACAGCGCTTATCGGCAGGAAAGAAAGCCTGGAAGCTTTGGCTTTGTGGTGCTTTTGGTTTGTCAGCCTGGAGACTCCATGGGGAGCAGGAGTTTTCTCTGCCTACATCTCCGCTGTGGGAGGAATCTTCCTTCGTATGCAATTTTGGGAGTTGGGCTGGCAGTTGGGAGGCAGGTGTGAAAACAGGAAACAATAGCCCTTATCCCCAGGAAAGAAAGCCAGGAAACTTGGGTTTGTGGCGCAGTGTGTTCGCCAAGCTGGGGCGTCCATGAATAGTGAGTGCTTTCTGTGCTGTCATCTTTGTTGTGGGAGGAATCTATGTTTATATGCAATTTTGGGACGTGGTCTGGCAGTTGGGGGGGCAGGTGTGAAAACAGAAATGACAGTGCCTATCGACAGAAAAGAAAGCCTGGAAGCTTTGGCTTTGTGGTGCTTTTGGTTTGTCAACCTGGAGACTCCATGGGTAGCAGGAGCTTTCTCTGCCTACATCTTCGCTGTGGGAGGAATCTTCCTTTGTATGGAATTTTGGGAGTTGGGCTGGCAGTTGGGAGACAGGTGTGAAAACAGGAAATGACAGCGCTTATTGGCAGGAAAGAAAGCCTGGAAGCTTTGGCTTTGTGGTGCTTTTGGTTTGTCAGCCTGGAGACTCCATGGGGAGCAAGAGCCTTCTGTGCTGGAATCTTTGTTGTGGGAGGAATCTTTGTTTAGAAGCAATTTTCAGAGTCGGTCTGGCAGTTGGGAGGCAGGTGTGAAAACAGGAAACAATAGCCCTTATCCCCAGGAAAATAAGATTGGAAACTTGGGTTTGTGGTGCAGTGTGTTTGCCAAGCTGGGGCGTCCATGAATAGCGAGTGCTTTCTGTGCTGTCATCTTTGTTGTGGGAGGAATCTTTGTTTATATGCAATTTTGGGAGTCGGTCTGGCAGTTGCTTGGCAAACACACTGCAAAAATGACAGCGCAGAAAGCACTTTCCTGGGGATAAGAGCTATTGTTTCCTGTTTTCACACCTGCCTCCCAACTGCCAGACCGACTCTGAAAATTGCTTCTAAACAAAGATTCCTCCCACAACAAAGATTCCAGCACAGAAGGCTCTTGCTCCCCATGGAGTCTCCAGGCTGACAAACCAAAAGCACCACAAAGCTAAAGCTTCCAGGCTTTCTTTCCTGCCGATAAGCGCTGTCATTTCCTGTTTTCACACCTGCCTCCCAACTGCCAGCCCAGCTCCCAAAATTGCATACGAAGAAAGATTCCTCCCACAGCGGAGATGTAGGCAGAGAAAGCTCCTGCTCCCCATGGAGTCTCCAGGCTGACAAACCAAAAGCACCACAAAGCCAAAGCTTCAGGCTTTCTTTCCTGGCGATAAGGGCTATTGTTTCCTGTTTTCACACCTGCCTCCCAACTGCCAGCCCAACTCCCAAAATTGCATATAAACAAAGATTCCTCCCACAACAAAGATGACAGCACAGAATGCACTCGCTGTTCATGGACGCCCCAGCTTGGCAAACACACTGCACCACAAACCCAAGTTTCCAGGCTTTCTTTCCTGGGGATAAGAGCTATTGTTTCCTGTTTTCACACCTGCATACAACTGCCAGACCGACTCTGATAATTGCTTCTAAACAAAGATTCCTCCCACAACAAAGATTCCAGCACAGAAGGCTCTTGCTCCCCATGGAGTCTCCAGGCTGACAAACCAAAAGCACCACAAAGCTAAAGCTTCCAGGTTTTCTTTCCTGCCGATAAGCGCTGTCATTTCCTGTTTTCACACCTGCCTCCCAACTGCCAGCCCAGCTCCCAAAATTGCATACGAAGGAAGATTCCTCCCACAGCGAAGATGTAGGCAGAGAAAGCTCCTACTCCCCATGGAGTCTCCAGGCTGACAAACCAAAAGCACGACAAAGCCAAAGCTTCCAGGCTTTCTTTCCTGCCGATAAGCGCTGTCATTTCCTGTTTTCACACCTGCCTCCCAACTGCCAGCCCAACTCCCAAAATTGCATACGAAGGAAGATTCCTCCCACAGCGAAGATGTAGGCAGAGAAAGCTCCTACTCCTCATGGAGTCTCCAGGCTGACAAACCAAAAGCACCACAAAGCCAAAGCTTCCAGGCTTTCTTTCCTGGGGATAAGCGCTGTCATTTCCTGTTTTCACACCTGCCTCCCAACTGCCAGACCGACTCCCAAAATTGCATATAAACAAGGATTCCTCCCACAACAAAGATGACAGCACAGAAAGCACTCGCTATTCATGGACGCCCCAGCTTGGCAAACACACTGCACCACAAACCCAAGTTTCCAGGCTTTCTTTCCTGGGGATAAGGGCTATTGTTTCCTGTTTTCACACCTGCCTCCCAACTGCCAGTCCAACTCCCAAAATTGCATAGAAACAAAGATTCCTCCCACAACAAAGATTCCAGCACAGAAAGGTCGTGCTCCGCATGGAGTATCCGGGCTCTCAAACCAAAAGCACCACAAAGCCAAAGCTTTCAGGCTTTCTTTCCTGCCGATTAGCGCTGTCATTTCCTGTTTTCACACCTGCCTCCCAACTGCCAGACCGACTCCCAAAATTGCACATAAACAAGGATTCCTCCCACAACAAAGATGACAGCACAGAAAGCACTCGCTATTCATGGACGCCCCAGCTTGGCAAACACACTGCACCACAAACCCAAGTTTCCAGGCTTTCTTTCCTGGGGATAAGGGCTATTGTTTCCTGTTTTCACACCTGCCTCCCAACTGCCAGTCCAACTCCCAAAATTGCATATAAACAAAGATTCCTCCCACAACAAAAATGACAGCACAGAAAGCACTCGCTATTCATGGACGACCCAGCATGGCAAGCACATTGCACCACAAACCCAAGTTTCCAGGCTTTCTTTCCTGGGGATATGGGCTATTGTTTCCTGTTTTCACACCTGCCTCCCAACTGCCAGCCCAACTCCCAAAATTGCACATAAACAAAGATTCCTCCCACAACAAAGATTCCAGCACAGAATGCACTCGCTGTTCATGGACGCCCCAGCTTGGCAAACACACTGCACCACAAACCCAAGTTTCCAGGCTTTCTTTCCTGAGGATAAGAGCTATTGTTTCCTGCTTTCACACCTGCCTCCCAACTGCCAGACCGACTCTGAAAATTGCTTCTAAACAAAGATTCCTCCCACAACAAAGATTCCAGCACAGAAGGCTCTTGCTCCCCATGGAGTCTCCAGGCTGACAAACCAAAAGCACCACAAAGCTAAAGCTTCCAGGTTTTCTTTCCTGTCGATAAGCGCTGTCCTTTCCTGTTTTCACACCTGCCTCCCAACTGCCAGCCCAACTCCCAAAATTGCATACGAAGGAAGATTCCTCCCACAGTGAAGATGTAGGCAGAGAAAGCTCCTACTCCCCATGGAGTCTCCAGGCTGACAAACCAAAAGCACCACAAAGCCAAAGCTTCCAGGCTTTCTTTCCTGCTGATAAGCGCTGTCATTTCCTGTTTTCACACCTGCCTCCCAACTGCCAGACCGACTCCCAAAATTGCATATAAACAAAGATTCCTCCCACATCAAAGATGACAGCACAGAAAGCACTCGCTATTCATGGACGCCCCAGCTTGGCAAACACACTGCACCACAAACCCAAGTTTCCAGGCTTTCTTTCCTGGGGATAAGGGCTATTGTTTCCTGTTTTCACACCTGCCTCCCAACTGCCAGCCCAACTCCCAAAATTGCATACGAAGGAAGATTCCTCCCACAACAAAGATTCCAGCACAGAAAGGTCGTGCTCCGCATGGAGTCTCCGGGCTCTCAAACCAAAAGCACCACAAAGCCAAAGCTTTCAGGCTTTCTTTCCTGCCGATTAGCGCTGTCATTTCCTGTTAACACACCTGCCTCCCAACTGCCAGTCCAACTCCCAAAATTGCATATAAACAAAGATTCCTCCCACAACAAAAATGACAGCACAGAAAGCACTCGCTATTCATGGACGACCCAACATGGCAAGCACATTGCACCACAAACCCAAGTTTCCAGGTTTTCTGTCCTGGGAATAGTGGTTATTGTTTCCTGTTTTCACACCTGCCTCCCAACTGCCAGACCGACTCTGAAAATTGCTTCTAAACAAAGATTCCTCCCACAACAAAGATTCCAGCACAGAAGGCTCTTGCTCCCCATGGAGTCTCCAGGCTGACAAACCAAAAGCACCACAAAGCTAAAGCTTCCAGGTTTTCTTTCCTGTCGATAAGCGCTGTCATTTCCTGTTTTCACACCTGCCTCCCAACTGCCAGCCCAGCTCCCAAAATTGCATACGAAGGAAGATTCCTCCCACAGTGAAGATGTAGGCAGAGAAAGCTCCTGCTCCCCATGGAGTCTCCAGGCTGACAAACCAAAAGCACCACAAAGCCAAAGCTTCCAGGTTTTCTTTCCTGCTGATAAGCGCTGTCATTTCCTGTTTTCACACCTGCCTCCCAACTGCCAGACCGACTCCCAAAATTGCATATAAACAAAGATTCCTCCCACAACAAAAATGACAGCACAGAAAGCACTCGCTATTCATGGACGACCCAGCATGGCAAGCACATTGCACCACAAACCCAAGTTTCCAGGCTTTCTTTCCTGGGGATAAGGGCTATTGTTTCCTGTTTTCACACCTGCCTCCCAACTGCCAGCCCAACTCCCAAAATTGCACATAAACAAAGATTCCTCCCACAACAAAGATGACAGCACAGAATGCACTCGCTATTCATGGACGCCCCAGCTTGGCAAACACACTGCACCACAAATCCAAGTTTCCAGGCTTTCTTTCCTGGGGATAAGGGCTATTGTTTCATGTTTTCACACCTGCCTCCCAACTGCCAGTCCAACTCCCAAAATTGAATATAAACAAAGATTCCTCCCACAACAAAAATGACAGCGCAGAAAGCACTCGCTATTCATGGACGCCCCAGCTTGGCAAGCACACTGCACCACAAACCCAAGTTTCCAGGCTTTCTTTCCTGGGGATAAGAGCTATTGTTTCCTGTTTTCACACCTGCCTCCCAACTGCCAGACCGACTCTGAAAATTGCTTCTAAACAAAGATTCCTCCCACAACAAAGATTCCAGCACAGAAGGCTCTTGCTCCCCATGGAGTCTCCAGGCTGACAAACCAAAAGCACGACAAAGCCAAAGCTTCCAGGCTTTCTTTCCTGCCGATAAGCGCTGTCATTTCCTGTTTTCACACCTGCCTCCCAACTGCCAGCCCAACTCCCAAAATTGCATACGAAGGAAGATTCCTCCCACAGTGAAGATGTAGGCAGAGAAAGCTCCTACTCCCCATGGAGTCTCCAGGCCGACAACCCAAAAGCACGACAAAGCCAAAGCTTCCAGGCTTTCTTTCCTGCCGATAAGCGCTGTCATTTCCTGTTTTCACACCTGCCTCCCAACTGCCAGACCGACTCCCAAAATTGCATATAAACAAGGATTCCTCCCACAACAAAGATGACAGCACAGAAAGCACTCGCTATTCATGGACGCCCTAGCTTGGCAAACACACTGCACCACAAACCCAAGTTTCCAGGCTTTCTTTCCTGGGGATAAGGGCTATTGTTTCCTGTTTTCACACCTGCCTCCCAACTGCCAGACCGACTCCCAAAATTGCATAGAAACAAAGATTCCACCCGCAACAAAGATTCCAGCACAGAAAGGTCGTGCTCCGCATGGAGTCTCCGGGCTGTCAAACCAAAAGCACCACAAAGCCAAAGCTTTCAGGCTTTCTTTCCTGCCGATAAGCGCTGTCATTTCCTGTTTTCACACCTGCCTCCCAACTGCCAGCCCAACTCCCAAAATTGCATACGAAGGAAGATTCCTCCCACAGCGAAGATGTAGGCAGAGAAAGCTCCTACTCCCCATGGAGTCTCCAGGCTGACAAACCAAAAGCACCACAAAGCCAAAGCTTTCAGGCTTTCTTTCCTGCCGATAAGCGCTGTCATTTCCTGTTTTCACACCTGCCTCCCAACTGCCAGCCCAACTCCCAAAATTGCATACGAAGGAAGATTCCTCCCACAGCGAAGATGTAGGCAGAGAAAGCTCCTACTCCCCATGGAGTCTCCAGGCTGACAAACCAAAAGCACCACAAAGCCAAAGCTTCCAGGCTTTCTTTCCTGGGGATAAGTGCTGTCATTTCCTGTTTTCACACCTGCCTCCCAACTGCCAGCCCAACTCCCAAAATTGCACATAAACAAAGATTCCTCCCACAACAAAGATGACAGCACAGAATGCACTCGCTGTTCATGGACGCCCCAGCTTGGCAAACACACAGCAACACAAACCCAAGTTTCCAGGCTTTCTTTCCTGGGGATAAGGGCTATTGTTTCCTGTTTTCACACCTGCCTCCCAACTGCCAGCTCAACTCCCAAAATTGCATACGAAGGAAGATTCCTCCCACAGCGAAGATGTAGGCAGAGAAAGCTCCTACTCCCCATGGAGTCTCCAGGCTGACAAACCAAAAGCACCACAAAGCCAAAGCTTCCAGGCTTTCTTTCCTGCCGATAAGCGCTGTCATTTCCTGTTTTCACACCTGCCTCCCAACTGCCAGCCCAACTCCCAAAATTGCATATGAAGGAAGATTCCTCCCACAGCGAAGATGTAGGCAGAGAAAGCTCCTACTCCCCATGGAGTCTCCAGGCTGACAAACCAAAAGCACCACAAAGCCAAAGCTTCCAGGCTTTCTTTCCTGGGGATAAGCGCTGTCATTTCCTGTTTTCACACCTGCCTCCCAACTGCCAGACCGACTCCCAAAATTGCATATAAACAAAGATTCCTCCCACATCAAAGATGACAGCACAGAAAGCACTCGCTATTCATGGACGCCCCAGCTTGGCAAACACACTGCACCACAAACCCAAGTTTCCAGGCTTTCTTTCCTGGGGATAAGGGCTATTGTTTCCTGTTTTCACACCTGCCTCCCAACTGCCAGCCCAACTCCCAAAATTGCATAGAAACAAAGATTCCTCCCACAACAAAGATTCCAGCACAGAAAGGTCGTGCTCCGCATGGAGTCTCCGGGCTCTCAAACCAAAAGCACCACAAAGCCAAAGCTTTCAGGCTTTCTTTCCTGCCGATAAGCGCTGTCATTTCCTGTTTTCACACCTGCCTCCAAACTGCCAGCTCAACTCCCAAAATTGCATACGAAGGAAGATTACTCCCACAGCGAAGATGTAGGCAGAGAAAGCTCCTACTCCCCATGGAGTCTACAGGCCGACAACCCAAAAGCACGACAAAGCCAAAGCTTCATGGCTTTCTTTCCTGCCGATAAGCGCTGTCATATCCTGTTTTCACACCTGCCTCGCAACTGCGAGACCGACTCCCAAAATTGCATATAAACAAGGATTCCTCCCACAACAAAGATGACAGCACAGAAAGCACTCGCTATTCATGGACGCCCCAGCTTGGCAAACACACTGCACCACAAACCCAAGTTTCCAGGCTTTCTTTCCTGGGGATAAGGGCTATTGTTTCCTGTTTTCACACCTGCCTCCCAACTGCCAGCCCAACTCCCAAAATTGCATAGAAACAAAGATTCCTCCCACAACAAAAATGACAGCACAAAAAGCACTCGCTATTCATGGACGCCCCAGCATGGCAAGCACATTGCACCACAAACCCAAGTTTCCAGGCTTTCTTTCCTGGGGATAAGAGCTATTGTTTCCTGTTTTCACACCTGCCTCCCAACTGCCAGACCGACTCTGAAAATTGCTTCTAAACAAAGATTCCTCCCACAACAAAGATTCCAGCACAGAAGGCTCTTGCTCCCCATGGAGTCTCCAGGCTGACAAACCAAAAGCACCACAAAGCTAAAGCTTCCAGGCTTTCTTTCCTGCCGATAAGCGCTGTCATTTCCTGTTTTCACACCTACCTCCCAACTGCCAGCCCAACTCCCAAAATTGCATACGAAGGAAGATTCCTCCCACAGCGAAGATGTAGGCAGAGAAAGCTCCTGCTCCCCATGGAGTCTCCAGGCTGACAAACCAAAAGCACCACAAAGCCAAAGCTTCCAGGCTTTCTTTCCTGGGGATAAGCGCTGTCATATCCTGTTTTCACACCTGCCTCCCAACTGCCAGACCGACTCCCAAAATTGCATATAAACAAAGATTCCTCCCACAACAAAGATGACAGCACAGAAAGCACTCGCTATTCATGGACGCCCCAGCTTGGCAAACACACTGCACCACAAACCCAAGTTTCCAGGCTTTCTTTCCTGGGGATAAGGGCTATTGTTTCCTGTTTTCACACCTGCCTCCCACCTGCCAGCCCAACTCCCAAAATTGCATAGAAACAAAGATTCCACCCACAACAAAGATTCCAGCACAGAAAGGTCGTGCTCCGCATGGAGTCTCCGGGCTGTCAAACCAAAAGCACCACAAAGCCAAAGCTTTCAGGCTTTCTTTCCTGCCGATAAGCGCTGTCATTTCCTGTTTTCACACCTGCCTCCCAACTGCCAGCCCCAACTCCCAAAATTGCACGAAGGAAGATTCCTCCCACAGCGAAGATGTAGGCAGAGAAAGCTCCTACTCCCCATGGAGTCTCCAGGCTGACAAACCAAAGCACCACAAAGCCAAAGCTTCCAGGCTTTCTTTCCTGCCGATAAGCGCTGTCATATCCTGTTTTCACACCTGCCTCCCAACTGCCAGCCCAACTCCCAAAATTGCACATAAACAAAGATTCCTCCCACAACAAAGATGACAGCACAGAAAGCACTCGCTATTCATGGACGCCCCAGCTTGGCAAACACACTGCACCACAAACCCAAGTTTCCAGGCTTTCTTTCCTGGGGATAAGGGCTATTGTTTCCTGTTTTCACACAACTGCTCCAACTGCAGCCCAACTCCCAAAATTGCATACGAAGGAAGATTCCTCCCACAGCGAAGATGTAGGCAGAGAAAGCTCCTACTCCCATGGAGTCTCCAGGCTGACAAACCAAAAGCACGACAAAGCCAAAGCTTCCAGGCTTTCTTTCCTGCCGATAAGCGCTGTCATTTCCTGTTTTCACACCTGCCTCCCAACTGCCAGCCCAACTCCCAAAATTGCATACGAAGGAAGATTCCTCCCACAGCGAAGATGTAGGCAGAGAAAGCTCCTACTCCTCATGGAGTCTCCAGGCTGACAAACCAAAAGCACCACAAAGCCAAAGCTTCCAGGCTTTCTTTCCTGGGGATAAGCGCTGTCATTTCCTGTTTTCACACCTGCCTCCCAACTGCCAGACCGACTCCCAAAATTGCATATAAACAAGGATTCCTCCCACAACAAAGATGACAGCACAGAAAGCACTCGCTATTCATGGACGCCCCAGCTTGGCAAACACACTGCACCACAAACCCAAGTTTCCAGGCTTTCTTTCCTGGGGATAAGGGCTATTGTTTCCTGTTTTCACACCTGCCTCCCAACTGCCAGCCCAACTCCCAAAATTGCATAGAAACAAAGATTACTCCCACAACAAAGATTCCAGCACAGAAAGGTCGTGCTCCGCATGGAGTATCCGGGCTCTCAAACCAAAAGCACCACAAAGCCAAAGCTTTCAGGCTTTCTTTCCTGCCGATTAGCGCTGTCATTTCCTGTTTTCACACCTGCCTCCCAACTGCCAGACCGACTCCCAAAATTGCACATAAACAAGGATTCCTCCCACAACAAAGATGACAGCACAGAAAGCACTCGCTATTCATGGACGCCCCAGCTTGGCAAACACACTGCACCACAAACCCAAGTTTCCAGGCTTTCTTTCCTGGGGATAAGGGCTATTGTTTCCTGTTTTCACACCTGCCTCCCAACTGCCAGTCCAACTCCCAAAATTGCATATAAACAAAGATTCCTCCCACAACAAAAATGACAGCACAGAAAGCACTCGCTATTCATGGACGACCCAGCATGGCAAGCACATTGCACCACAAACCCAAGTTTCCAGGCTTTCTTTCCTGGGGATATGGGCTATTGTTTCCTGTTTTCACACCTGCCTCCCAACTGCCAGCCCAACTCCCAAAATTGCACATAAACAAAGATTCCTCCCACAACAAAGATTCCAGCACAGAATGCACTCGCTGTTCATGGACGCCCCAGCTTGGCAAACACACTGCACCACAAACCCAAGTTTCCAGGCTTTCTTTCCTGAGGATAAGAGCTATTGTTTCCTGTTTTCACACCTGCCTCCCAACTGCCAGACCGACTCTGAAAATTGCTTCTAAACAAAGATTCCTCCCACAACAAAGATTCCAGCACAGAAGGCTCTTGCTCCCCATGGAGTCTCCAGGCTGACAAACCAAAAGCACCACAAAGCTAAAGCTTCCAGGTTTTTCTTTCCTGTCGATAAGCGCTGTCCTTTCCTGTTTTCACACCTGCCTCCCAACTGCCAGCCCAGCTCCCAAAATTGCATACGAAGGAAGATTCCTCCCACAGTGAAGATGTAGGCAGAGAAAGCTCCTACTCCCCATGGAGTCTCCAGGCTGACAAACCAAAAGCACCACAAAGCCAAAGCTTCCAGGCTTTCTTTCCTGCTGGTAAGCGCTGTCATTTCCTGTTTTCACACCTGCCTCCCAACTGCCAGACCGACTCCCAAAATTGCATATAAACAAAGATTCCTCCCACATCAAAGATGACAGCACAGAAAGCACTCGCTATTCATGGACGCCCCAGCTTGGCAAACACACTGCACCACAAACCCAAGTTTCCAGGCTTTCTTTCCTGGGGATAAGGGCTATTGTTTCCTGTTTTCACACCTGCCTCCCAACTGCCAGCCCAACTCCCAAAATTGCATACGAAGGAAGATTCCTCCCACAACAAAGATTCCAGCACAGAAAGGTCGTGCTCCGCATGGAGTCTCCGGGCTCTCAAACCAAAAGCACCACAAAGCCAAAGCTTTCAGGCTTTCTTTCCTGCCGATTAGCGCTGTCATTTCCTGTTAACACACCTGCCTCCCAACTGCCAGTCCAACTCCCAAAATTGCATATAAACAAAGATTCCTCCCACAACAAAAATGACAGCACAGAAAGCACTCGCTATTCATGGACGACCCAGCATGGCAAGCACATTGCACCACAAACCCAAGTTTCCAGGCTTTCTTTCCTGGGGATAAGGGCTATTGTTTCCTGTTTTCACACCTGCCTCCCAACTGCCAGCCCAACTCCCAAAATTGCACATAAACAAAGATTCCTCCCACAACAAAGATTCCAGCACAGAATGCACTCGCTGTTCATGGACGCCCCAGCTTGGCAAACACACTGCACCACAAACCCAAGTTTCCAGGCTTTCTTTCCTGAGGAAAAGAGCTATTGTTTCCTGTTTTCACACCTGCCTCCCAACTGCCAGACCGACTCTGAAAATTGCTTCTAAACAAAGATTCCTCCCACAACAAAGATTCCAGCACAGAAGGCTCTTGCTCCCCATGGAGTCTCCAGGCTGACAAACCAAAAGCACCACAAAGCTAAAGCTTCCAGGTTTTCTTTCCTGTCGATAAGCGCTGTCATTTCCTGTTTTCACACCTGCCTCCCAACTGCCAGCCCAGCTCCCAAAATTGCATACGAAGGAAGATTCCTCCCACAGTGAAGATGTAGGCAGAGAAAGCTCCTGCTCCCCATGGAGTCTCCAGGCTGACAAACCAAAAGCACCACAAAGCCAAAGCTTCCAGGCTTTCTTTCCTGCTGATAAGCGCTGTCATTTCCTGTTTTCACACCTGCCTCCCAACTGCCAGACCGACTCCCAAAATTGCATATAAACAAAGATTCCTCCCACAACAAAAATGACAGCACAGAAAGCACTCGCTATTCATGGACGACCCAGCATGGCAAGCACATTGCACCACAAACCCAAGTTTCCAGGCTTTCTTTCCTGGGGATAAGGGCTATTGTTTCCTGTTTTCACACCTGCCTCCCAACTGCCAGCCCAACTCCCAAAATTGCACATAAACAAAGATTCCTCCCACAACAAAGATGACAGCACAGAATGCACTCGCTATTCATGGACGCCCCAGCTTGGCAAACACACTGCACCACAAATCCAAGTTTCCAGGCTTTCTTTCCTGGGGATAAGGGCTATTGTTTCATGTTTTCACACCTGCCTCCCAACTGCCAGCCCAACTCCCAAAATTGCATACGAAGGAAGATTCCTCCCACAACAAAAATGACAGCGCAGAAAGCACTCGCTATTCATGGACGCCCCAGCTTGGCAAACACACTGCACCACAAACCCAAGTTTCCAGGCTTTCTTTCCTGGGGATAAGGGCTATTGTTTCCTGTTTTCACACCTGCCTCCCAACTGCCAGCCCAACTCCCAAAATTGCATACGAAGGAAGATTCCTCCCACAACAAAGATTCCAGCACAGAAAGGTCGTGCTCCGCATGGAGTCTCCGGGCTCTCAAACCAAAAGCACCACAAAGCCAAAGCTTTCAGGCTTTCTTTCCTGCCGATTAGCGCTGTCATTTCCTGTTAACACACCTGCCTCCCAACTGCCAGTCCAACTCCCAAAATTGCATATAAACAAAGATTCCTCCCACAACAAAAATGACAGCACAGAAAGCACTCGCTATTCATGGACGACCCAGCATGGCAAGCACATTGCACCACAAACCCAAGTTTCCAGGCTTTCTTTCCTGGGGATAAGGGCTATTGTTTCCTGTTTTCACACCTGCCTCCCAACTGCCAGCCCAACTCCCAAAATTGCACATAAACAAAGATTCCTCCCACAACAAAGATTCCAGCACAGAATGCACTCGCTGTTCATGGACGCCCCAGCTTGGCAAACACACTGCACCACAAACCCAAGTTTCCAGGCTTTCTTTCCTGAGGAAAAGAGCTATTGTTTCCTGTTTTCACACCTGCCTCCCAACTGCCAGACCGACTCTGAAAATTGCTTCTAAACAAAGATTCCTCCCACAACAAAGATTCCAGCACAGAAGGCTCTTGCTCCCCATGGAGTCTCCAGGCTGACAAACCAAAAGCACCACAAAGCTAAAGCTTCCAGGTTTTCTTTCCTGTCGATAAGCGCTGTCATTTCCTGTTTTCACACCTGCCCTCCCAACTGCCAGCCCAGCTCCCAAAATTGCATACGAAGGAAGATTCCTCCCACAGTGAAGATGTAGGCAGAGAAAGCTCCTGCTCCCCATGGAGTCTCCAGGCTGACAAACCAAAAGCACCACAAAGCCAAAGCTTCCAGGCTTTCTTTCCTGCTGATAAGCGCTGTCATTTCCTGTTTTCACACCTGCCTCCCAACTGCCAGACCGACTCCCAAAATTGCATATAAACAAAGATTCCTCCCACAACAAAAATGACAGCACAGAAAGCACTCGCTATTCATGGACGACCCAGCATGGCAAGCACATTGCACCACAAACCCAAGTTTCCAGGCTTTCTTTCCTGGGGATAAGGGCTATTGTTTCCTGTTTTCACACCTGCCTCCCAACTGCCAGCCCAACTCCCAAAATTGCACATAAACAAAGATTCCTCCCACAACAAAGATGACAGCACAGAATGCACTCGCTATTCATGGACGCCCCAGCTTGGCAAACACACTGCACCACAAATCCAAGTTTCCAGGCTTTCTTTCCTGGGGATAAGGGCTATTGTTTCATGTTTTCACACCTGCCTCCCAACTGCCAGCCCAACTCCCAAAATTGAATATAAACAAAGATTCCTCCCACAACAAAAATGACAGCGCAGAAAGCACTCGCTATTCATGGACGCCCCAGCTTGGCAAGCACACTGCACCACAAACCCAAGTTTCCAGGCTTTCTTTCCTGGGGATAAGAGCTATTGTTTCCTGTTTTCACACCTGCCTCCCAACTGCCAGACCGACTCTGAAAATTGCTTCTAAACAAAGATTCCTCCCACAACAAAGATTCCAGCACAGAAGGCTCTTGCTCCCCATGGAGTCTCCAGGCTGACAAACCAAAAGCACCACAAAGCCAAAGCTTCCAGGCTTTCTTTTCTTGCCGATAAGCTGTCATTTCCTGTTTTCACACCTGCCTCCCAACTGCCAGACCGACTCCCAAAATTGCATATAAACAAAGATTCCTCCCACATCAAAGATGACAGCACAGAAAGCACTCGCTATTCATGGACGCCCCAGCTTGGCAAACACACTGCACCCACAAACCCAAGTTTCCAGGCTTTCTTTCCTGGGGATAAGGGCTATTGTTTCCTGTTTCACACCTGCCTCCCAACTGCCAGCTCAACTCCCAAAATTGCATACGAAGGAAGATTACTCCCACAGCGAAGATGTAGGCAGAGAAAGCTACTCCCCATGGAGTCTCCAGGCTGACAAACCAAAAGCACGACAAAGCCAAAGCTTCCAGGCTTTCTTTCCTGCCGATAAGCGCTGTCATTTCCTGTTTTCACACCTA
>NW_026991151.1:0-16904 GCF_036250125.1 Pseudopipra pipra
AATTATAGCTTTTAAGGCAGCTAAGCTTTCTCTTAAAAGTCATGGGCCATAATAGAAATACTTTGTATTTAATATCTGTGAGGGAGAATCAGTAGAAGACAGTTATTGCCTGCTGGACATCTTTTTTTCAGGGCTGTTCTTCAGTACTCTCACTTTTTTTATTTAAGCAAACACACTCCAAGTTTGTAAATAAATGTATTGATTTGCTTTTTCATCTGTGATACAGTCAAGGTCCTTCCCTCATTTTTTTTGTGTTCTGGAGAGATTTGACATAACAGCAAATGTTGGGAATTACCATGCAACGCTTTGTAGATGGTTTTGAAATAATCTGCAGATTTGCTTCATGCCAGATCACAAATAAATGCAACACTTTCTGATGGCTGATCATCTAGGACAGGAAATGGACTGAATTTTATTTCTGATTAAAATGAAGTTTTAAAACATTTTAACCAACAGTGTCACAACTTGTACTTGAAATAATTTGTCTCAAAATGCCCATCCTTTTAAACTGACATGAGTTTTTTTCTTCATACAAATTTATGTGTGTTCACAGCTCAGTTAATAATACTATTTTAGAAGGATTTTTAATCTATGCATAGATTTAGTGTCAGATCTCATCTATAAGCAAAAGCATAAAATTTTTATTCTGGCACCATTCCTATGGAGTGATTGGTGATGCTTGAGTGGAGGTTAACAGAGAATCAGTCATCTTCAAAACAGTTACCTGTTGTACATGACATATGACATTATTTATATGTAAATTCCTATTTCATTTGTAATATAATTTTTATGGGGACTTGACACCAAGGCTGTTAATGGAAAATTTTGTGAAGAAAAGCATTCATTAAAGCCATTTGACAGTTTAGAGCTGTTAAATTCCATTGATTAGAACAATGTATTTTGCACTTGTAAGCTGGCACGACTTGTTTCCTTTTCCAAAGAGCATTCAGTGGGTCCATTCCAGTGCTTGCAGTAGTTGAATGAAATCTGTTAGCAAATGATACTTTGGGATTTACATACTGCAGTATTTCAGAGTTAACAAAGTGCTTGTTTAGTGATTCTTTCACTTGGCAGGAAATAAATTTAAATCATGTATGCCATTTTTTCCTTTTTGTTTTTCCTTTTCTCAGAAACAACAACAAATCCTCAAGTCAGCAGTCCTCGTCATCTTCTTCTTCTTCCTCTCTATCATCATGTTCTTCTTCATCTGCACTAGCACAAGAACTGTCTCAGCAAACAGCAGTAATACCAGAGTCTGATTCTAATAGCCAGGTTGACTGGACCTATGATCCAAATGAGCCACGTTACTGCATTTGTAATCAGGTAAGGATAGCCTCCAGCCTGAAATACAACTAGAACTGCTGGTTTGATGTAATTGAACTTCCTTCTCTGGTTGCTAATTTTTTAAAACATTGTGGTTTTACCCTTGAAATTCTGATCTGTTTTTATTTACTTACTGGTGCTACAAATATTATCAACTCAAGCTAAAAGTGGTCAGTTTTCTAGTGATGTGACATACCTGGAGTGTTTAAAATCTGTTAGTGGAGACTTCAGAAATAATTAAATTAAAAATGGAAAGGGTTCACAGTGAATGTAGTTAAAATGTTAAGTTAGTAAGGAATTTGTCTGTTTTCTCCAACTTCCCCATAGAAAGCAAAAACCACCAAACAAACCAAACAAAAAAAACCCTACCAAAACACAAAATATCCCATAAACTTAAAAAAGCCCAAACAACCGAACAAAAACCTAATTTTAGATAAGCTGTCCGGAGAATGAATGACAACATGAGAAACTTACTTAAAATGCCTGTTCTTATTTCAAACACTTTTAAGAGAGTTGACTTTTTTTAGAGTTTATAGATTTCTGTAATTCTCTTTAAAATATTTGATTGTTTCAAATAAAGTGCTTGAAATTGTCATGTATGCAAGGGAAATGGCAGACATCAATATAATCTTGAGAACTAGGCTGATAACATACTGAGCACTGTTGTTTTCATCAAAATGTACTTCATTCAGGCTTTGAGTGCTGACCTTTTTTATCCAACCTGAAATATGCAGATGCATCTTCTTTTGCACAAACAATCTTTGAAAATCAATTCACTATGAACGAGGTGGTGTTTGGATTGTGTAACAGAAGCTCCGCACAGCCTCTTCACTTAAGAGTGAAGAAGATGCTTAAGAGAGATGACTCTCGTGAGTCCTTTCCAATATCCTTCTAGAATATTCTGTGATATCTGTGATACCTGTGAGAAGAAAAATCAAAATGTTGTTGCTGCTGTTAATGGACAGACTCCTTAAAGGAAAAAACTTGAATGTTAGCCCTTTGAAAATGTTAATTGCTTTTAGTTAATAATACAATTATTAAGAATGGAATTTTTTTTTCTTACTAGGTGTCCTATGGTGAAATGGTAGGCTGTGATAACCAAGATGTAAGTAACAAAGTTCAAAGGGTTCATGAGAGGCTTGTGCATGTAATTGTTGTTTGCAGAAGTTACTTTTTTTTAGAGTTGGTTTTTGAATAGATTTTTTTAGAGTAAAGTGCATATGTTTTGAACCACCCTTCAGGAAACTTCTCATTTCTCCTCACAGTTCAGGTTCTTTTAGAAACCTTCAGCCTTTACTGGGTTCAGAAAAGCCCTAGTTCAAAATGCCATTTATTTCTCTGAATGCTTAGCTGTGTTTAGCTAATAACAGTTGTCCTCTTCAAATAAAAAAAGTTTTAAAAGAGCAGTTGAATGTCATCATGTATTTACTGAGACACTGCATTTAAACAGAAATGCGTGATAAGATTACTTTTGTGTCACTTAGTATTGTCAAACTAAGTCTTTCAAAGCAAAACATAGTTATTTTGCTGTGTTATGTGAGTCCACATATGAGTCCTAGAATTCTTATCACTCTCCTTAGTTTTTTGAGTGTATGTTAGAGACTGAGATCTTCATCTCTTGTCATTTTTTCCTGTGGTTTATATGAAAAGCAGAATCTATGCTTTTTACTCATGTTTCATTTTCATAGAATTGTAATTGTGATAGGCACTGTGAAAAAAAAAACCAAACAAATCCCAAACCATCTCTTTAACTCTCTTTTTATAGTGTCCTATTGAGTGGTTCCACTATGGATGTGTTGGACTGACAGAAGCACCAAAAGGGAAATGGTACTGTCCACAGTGTACAGCTGCAATGAAGAGAAGAGGCAGTAGACATAAATAAGTTTCTTCATCTGGAAAACAAATTGTGTACTAAAGGTTTTATAGAGGTCTTAGGAGCGGAGGGGGAACTCTCACAACACCTCCTTGCAACCACTGAAGAGTTAACATGGCAGTCATAGAATGGTTGGGACTTAATGGAAAGGACCGTAAAGATCATCTAGTTCCAGCCCCCAGTCATAAGATCATGAATATTGGTTTTGCTAGTTGTGTTTTAACATTCTAAGTAAATTATTTACGCACCTTGATGTGCTACAGATAATATTCCAGTGAGCCTTGGATTATTCCAGTGGCCAACATATGCAGAGATTTGTACTATCAAACCATTTTCTCTAAGCACTGGGCATTCTACAATTATTTAATCTTCAAAGAATTCCAATAAGTCAAGGTTTTAAATGTATGTTTTATATACAAGAGATATATTCTGCTGCATGTACTGTACTCAAGAGCTGTTACGTAACACTATGTATATAAATGGTGCAAAAAGTCAGTGCTTCTGAAAAGAAAGAGACAATGTTTTTAAAATGCCTTTATAGCTTTGGTTCTTTATGAAACTTAATTCAGCAGGCTGAAGAAAATGGTTCTTGTATACAGCGGGCTGTTGTCCTTTAGGGTACTCAAGTATGTAAAAACAAAAAAAATGCTGTAGAATAAAACAAACTTGTGCCATTAGTCTTTATATGTTTCTGCTCCAGAGAAGGTGGGGGCCATAAGAGGAAAAAAAGGTGTTAAAGTGACAATAAATTTTTATACCAAATGTGTTTATTTTTTTGTGCAAGTAATCCTTTAAATTTGAATTGTATTAGGTGTAAAATAAAACAACCTCAACTCCTCAAATTAATGTTTTCTGTACATTTGTCAGAAAAAAAGTCTGTTTCTGAAATGGTTTCATTAACAAATTTATTGTTTTTCTGTGGCTGTTTCATGCAGCAGCACTGAACAGAAACAGGGTTTTTACTTCTATTTTCTAATTCCTCCTTCTTTCTGCTATTAAAAAAAGTACACTTTCCCTTTGGATTAAAGATTTTACTTCAGGCTGGAAGAGTGTGGCCTTCATGTAGTAGCTTTCCAGACCCGTGAAGAAGAGGAGAAGAGAGGGAGAGAAGCAGTGTTACATTGCTTGACCATGCAAGTACTGTCAAGGGAATAAAAACAGACAGGCCCATTAGAAATAGGAGTATGTGCAAAGAATGAAACCAGGATTCTGTCACAGTGTTTTTTTTTTTTTATGAAAGAAATAGGCATTTATAGTCTATGAACTGGGGAAAAGTAGATGTGTAAGAAGGGAAACACGATTATGGATGATAAATAGACTTTGGTAAAAGAATAGGCTAGAAGTTGGGGAAAATAAACATCAAGGAGCAGTTTAACTAAGGTTCCATTAAAACTGTGAACTGAACCCACTGTATATATTTCTCTGGAAATTGCAGTCTGAAAAAAACCACTTGAGGACTAGAATATCTGCTTTTAAGTGAGACTGTTGAGACAACGGAGATAACGAGTTGTTTCTTCTGTGGGAAACTAGTACCATGCTATGATTTGAAATTAAATAAGCAACCACTAATGCAGACTTCCCTTAGACTGAGTGTCTTTATGGCTATGAAGTTAGTCCATTGAGAATTATGACCATATATCTCTCACTCTGGTGGTAACCATACCTGGTGGTAACCATACCTGGTGGTAACCATACCTGGTGGTAACCTCACTTAACAGAACACAAATCCAAATAAAAATTTCAATTTTTAGTGTGAGCATTGGATCACTGTTTCACTGGAGAATATAAATTATTTTTTCATTGGCAAATGAGTTAGAGAAATCACAAGAGGAAAAATCTCACCTTAGTATTTTGTCTCAAAGTTAAGAAAATAGAAATGAACAAATATGAAAAATGTGGAAAAATTTGCAATACCTGTACATGCTTATGTTTTTTTCTAAACAAGAGAAGCTTACAGGTCATTAGGTGATCAGAGTGTAAAAGCAGTAATTAGTATGAAATATTTACATATTAAGAATGTTCATGCCTCATGGTCAATAAAGTTGCTGGACACTTTCCTGAGTAGACAAGTACAAGTGTTTAGGTGAGGTCTCTCATTAAAGCTTCTTTGAAAAACAGCAATGCACTGATTGAAGAGTAGGAGTCCCTTAATTGGGACATTGGGCCATCCACGTGGCTATTTGCAAAATAGAATAATAATAAAGGAGAAAATCAGATACATAACAGATCAGTTAAAGAGGTCTAAACAGTAACAGAATGTTTGCAATTAGGTTGTATTCTCAAAAATAATAAAAATGGAAAGTGCTAAAAGCAGCAGACAAATCTCATGATACTGAGAGTCTGATAAAGTAGATGTATTTCAATATTTTACTAAAATAACATAAACATAATATATAAAATAATACTGAGTTCTCACTTTACCTGCACCTTGGTCCTCTGAAGTAGCTATTGCTGTGTAGCAAAGTGATTTTGGAGTTACCTGGGTAATTTTATGGAAACCTCAGCTCACTGCTCAGCAGCAGGTCAGACAAGTGCTAAGAATGACTCAGTAGGAGACAAAGAATAAAACAGAAAACAGTTTTATGCTGTGTAAATTGATGGTGCACTTAGGTCTTAATGTAGTGTAAAATTCTGGTCTGCTCCATTACAAAAAGGCAGTAGAGCTAGGAAAAGGCTCAAATAGGAGGATCAAAGCAGCCAAAAGCTGTGTAATGACAACACAACTGAGAAGCAGATGAATTGTCTGGGAGTGTTGTGGATGAGAAAGAGGCAGCTCAGTGAGGATGTAACAGGGATCTGTAAATTCAGAAGTGATGTGGAAAAGGTGTGCCTTTTCATAGAAAAAGTAATCTGAAGGTAGCCAGTCCAAAGTAAAAAAATTAGGAGCATTTTTTCACACGTGGCATTCTTACATTACAAAACGGGACATACAGCAAAGATACCTGGATCAGAAACTCACTGAAGGCTGATCACTGGAAGTCAAGAGAGTTTGTAACCAGGGAAGTGTTCCAGGCTGACTGGCAGTCCTGCAATCCTCATAGCCTCGTGGCATAGACCACTGAACGCTCTTTGATACCAGACACGAGGTTAGGCAACTCTCTGGCATTATGCAGTGCAGCTACTTTCAGTTTCATCTCAATGCTTCAAGATTTGGGTGGACTTTTAGGATGAGGAGGTATTTGTAGTATCACAAACTGAGAGCCAATGTGCTAAGAGCTGTAATAGAACAAAACGTGGTCTATGCCTTGTAAATGGTATTGTGTGTTTGCACTGGGGAGCTGTAGATTTTATTTATTCTAGATCTGAAATTAAAAAGAAAGAAGAAATACTTTTATGCTTCCTGATCTGAAAATCCCACTAGGTTGTCCCTCTGAATAGCACAGGATAATTTGCATTCTTGTCTTCTTCACTGAATTTTGCAAAATGTTGTTTAACTGTACATGGTAAAGATCAGAAAATCTGAGGTTTGTTTCCCTTTTCTGTTCCCCCTCACCAGGGAGGTACTTTCCACTACAAGCTGGCTTTTCTTGGCAAGTTTTTTCATCTCCCTTCTCATCCTGCTGGAATGTCAGGACCATACACTTTTTTTCTTCAACAGAGGTGACCAGCTTGGCAACAGAGAGTTCAGTATTACACTTAGACTAAAAATCTCCAAGAAGCAGAATTGCAAGAGGAATAAGGGTCTGAGTTTTTACACTCTCCTCAGGGTACACATGAATAAAATTAGGCCCCACTGTATGAACACAGTCTCTGAAGTTTTACTACTCCTCCCAGGATTGACTAAAAAGCTCTGAGAATAATGTAACTAAAACAAGAAAAATGCCACACTTCAGAGTACCTACACCAATTTGCAGTAAAATTCCTCTTAGTGCTTTCAAATCCATATCTTGCTTTTATACTCATATAATATTCTATAAAGATGAACAGCAGCTTTTTCCTTGTATTTCATAGCTATTTGAGCATACAAAAGTTGTCGGCAAGTTGCATGATTACTTACAAGCTTGTGCTTGCATACATCTTATATTTTAGAAAAACCTATATTAGTTCATAATAGATTTAAAGTCTTTATTATAGAATCATAGAATGTTAAGGGGCTGGAAGGGACCTCAAAGATTATCTAGTACCAACTCCCCTGCCATGGGCAGAGACATGTCCCACTAGACCACGTTGCTCAAGGCCTTTTCTGGACTGGGGCATCCACAAATTCCCTGGGCAATCTGTTCCAGTGCTCCACCACCCTCACATAGAGAGTTTCTTTCTAATATCTAATCTAAATTTCCTCTCTTTCAGTTTGTACCCATAACTCCTGTCACTACAGTTCCTGATGAAGAGTCCCTCTCTGGCTTCCCTGTAGGCCCCCTTCAGATAGTGGAAGGTCGCTATGAGGTCTCCACACAACCTTCTCTCCAGGCTGAACAGTCCCAGCTTTCTCAGCCTGTCTTCATAGGGGAGTGCTCCAGTCCTCTTAGCAACTCTGTGGCCCTCTGGATTTGCTCCAACAGTTCCATGTCCTTATGTTGGGAGACCAGAACTATACTCAGTACTCCCGGTGGGGTCTCAATAGCAGAGCAGAGGGGAAGACACACTGACACATTGAGTAAATGACTTTAACTGTTTGATAACTGTATTCCCTTTTTATAGGAATAGGAATAATTCCCTTATTCCTAGCTACTACTGTACAGCTAGAATAGAGAAATACTTGCCTCATGACTGTACAAGAAAGTGATGAACAGTGTTAGGATCCACAAGCCCTAATACCTATTTGTACCTTGTACCTTATATTATGAAAATTTCTTAGTATTATGACAGCTCTGTTCCTTTCTAAATATTTATTCAGCAATGCTATATACATTGAATCAAATGCATATGCCCACATTTATGAAACTGGCTACTGCAATTAAGAAAAAGTTTTTGAAGTCATAGAGTAGTACAATGATGGGATTCTTTAAATAAATTATGTGCCGTTGTTCAGCTACAATTTATATATTTTTCTCAAAAATATCAAAATTTTGAGGAATCTTAAGTATACTTTTGTTGCTGAGCACAGATTTATTTATTAGGTTGACAGCTAACTTTGTTTTCCTAGTTAAGGCTGTATTAAGCCTTTCTGTCTAGAAGAATAAATAATAGTTATAATGTACTTGCACACATGAGGATTAGTAGAACAGAAATAGCAGAGCAATGTGAAGATAATTTTATATTGCTTCTGCCTGCAAAGTTGTGGCCTTACAATTTCAAAGCTAGATCCATGATTTATTTTAAGAAAAAGACATGTGGGATAGACATTTGGATAAACTTTCCAAGTGTGAGTGTAGTTAAGCGCTGGAAGGGGTCAGTCAGTGAAGTACTATGGAATTAGGGAATCCTTTCTTGTCAGATATGCAGGAATATTTTTCCCTGTGTTGACAAAGAAAATTTTCTTTACAGCTCGATTTTGGTGAGATTAAAAGTACATTGTAACGGGGGCGGGGGGGGGGGGGGAGGGGTTGTGGTGGTGTAAAAATAAGTGCTTATCATATTTAAAAATTGTTTTAATAAATGTTCAGTTATGTAGTTTGACTGAAAAGGTGACAACCTGGAGTGTTTCTTCTGTGACAAATTCATTTGAATATTGTATTCTTGACTTAAATTATTTAAAAATGTGTTTAATCTCTCTGTCATGTTATGTGGAGCTAAATTAATCTCAGGCTTTTAAAGTAAGCACATACTATAGATGGATGGATCAGTCAGTAGTTGAATGAACTGACGATAAAAATGTGTTCCTTAGGCAGGTCTGGAAAATGAAACAGTTCTACAGTCAGTAGTATTGACCAACTCCTTAATTTAAGAAGGTATCCCATACATTTTAAAATTAGCCTCAAAAAATTAAAATTATGTGCTAATCATTTTAATCTAGAGCAAAAATTTTCTTAAACACTGACTTTAAACATGCTTTTGCAGACAGAAGTGCTGATTTCAGAAGTGCTGATTACCTTTGAGAGCTTCACTTACATCAGAACTGTTCTGCCTCTCTCTTCTGTAACATTGTTGGTTGCTCTTGTAAGACATAAACACAATCTAAAATACAGACTAGGCAAACATCTCAGTGAGGTTTTAGCCCAGGACAGGAAAACAGAAGATGATTCTCAAAAACAGAAAAGAGAAGAAAATCCAACTTTAAGGTGTTTTGGTTAGTATCTGCATTAATGTTCAAGATTTACCAATGCTGAAGTACTTTCCACTTTGAAAATGCTTTCCAAACACTCACTGACAACTATTTACTTAAAGACTTCTGTTAAGAGGGTGAAAGGAATGTACTGGGAATGTCTTTCTCTGGAGGCTGACAAGCCTTATAATAGAAAAGATTCTAAGTTTTCCTCTTCCCTATTGTTTGTATCTTAAGCAGTCATATTTAAACCCATGAGGAAAGGAATTATCTGAACATATTGTTCATAATTATATCAGCACATTATAAAACTGTAACCTGATTCTGTATTTGACTAATGAAGGTATGATTTTAAATCAATCCCAAAAATTCTCTGTAATTCTCCTTCTAAAGACTGTTTTAAACAAGCAAATTAGCTCTCAGCCTTATATACATTTTATTAATTTTCTGTGTTGGCACTACCTGGTTTTACATGATTTTTCTGAAGCAAAGAGTCTCTTTAATGCACTTTATTTTTAAAAGTGCATCAAAATGAAGTTTACAGAAATAGTAATTGATTATTAGGAGCTTATTCAGCTACTCCATAATGTATTTCAGAGCTTTTCTGATTTAGTTATATTTCGGTTATATTTTAATTTTTTCAAGATCAAATCCTAAGTACATCTACATCTGCCCCTAGTCATAGAGCATACATCCATAATTAAAAAATATACAAAACAACCTACAAAAGAAATAGATCCCAACAACCTTGTGATCAGCTAATGAACAAAAATGGTTCGATTCACTTTTCAGCTCCTCTGGACAATTCAAAGTATGTATGAAGTATAGAAAAATCACAGCAAAACATTTTAGATCTCTCAGACCTGAAAAATATGTTCCTTAATCCTTGCATTGTCAACAGACCTTTGCATCAAATGCTAGTTTTACACAATCTGTTTAATCAGAGTGGTCAAGATCATTCACTGACAGTGTGATGTTCAGCTTCCTCCCAGCCATATCACAGTAGTTCAGCATGACATCCCTCCCCAGTTTCAGCTTTCTAGCCCCATGCAATAGCCACCAGGTGTGTTTTGAGCAAGCTGCGCAGTCCAGCAGGCCAGAGCTAAGAGGCAGTGTAGTGACTCTTCATGGGGCAGGACACAAAGAACTCATCAGAACTCATGCCGGCTGTGAAGGAGATGTTGTGTGGCCTCCTTCACTCTGTTTATTCCAGCCACGTTGCTTTTCTAAGATATAAAAATGGTTAAATCTAATTTTCAGCTTTACTTTTAGAAATATCATGTGGAGTAGTTTGCCAAAAGTCAGTGCTTAAAAGATGTAGCATATTTAATGCTATTTCTAAAGTAACTTCAGTGCCACAGTGGCTGCTGCTATCTTGTTCTGTAGCAATCGTGCTGTGGCAGCTGAGCTTGTGAGAGAAGCTGTACAGTTACAACCAGATCAATAAGTTCAGAAGTATACTGTTATCTTTTTCTGCCTATCCATAAGAACAACAAAATATCGTGTCTTGCATCTTCACATGTTCTTTTCACTTGTACAATAATTTCTCATATATGTGCACAGTATGTGAAGCACCCCAAGTAACACATTTCTGTACTGGCTTATTGTATATTCTGGCAGCACCATGAGAATGCAACAAACTGGAATAAACTGTAATATACTCTAGTATATTTAGTGTCTGGTCCTGATGGGGCTGGTTAAACCTATGGGTGCCTTGAAAGGCACAGATGAGCCTTTAGTCAACATTTCCGTGTAATGTGGTTGTCTCTGACAGTGTCAAGAGATATGTCTTGACTCTCTCTGCTAACGGAAGAGCTCTGTTAAACAAATGTCCATCAGTACAAAGCTTTTCAATAGGAAGAAATCAAGTTCTTGTTCCCTCATGCCTAAAACATCCGCATGTACGAACTCATCTTCTGAAGTCAGTGGAGGCCATGATGAGGTTTAACTTCTATGTTTGCATGGATATTTACTATACTGGGGCTAACAAAAATGTAATGATCAAAATGTCTGAAACGATTGGCACGTGGAAAACTTGGTCCAAAACTACAGAACTTGTTTGCCAAACCTATTAGTGGCAGGCACATCATCTGCACCAGCACAGACTAAACGATCTACACAGGCAGCTGTAGGTACCTGAAAGCATTACACTCTTATTTTACATGCACACGATAGAGGTGACAATATTTGCATGTTTGTAGGAGACTGTCATTTGTTTCCTTGCTGCCAAGGAGCATTAGAGGACAACTGAACCTAGAAGACACTGGGATAGTCATTAAAAAGTCTGAGTGGTCTCAGCAAAGCAACCACTTTGCTAAAGAAAGAGAGGATGTTCCTGATCATATAAGCAGTGAAGAGGAATAAAGGCAGTCAAAGGTAAGGGGACGGAATAAAATACAGTTTAAGGAATTTAGGGGATGAATTGGAAGATAGTGTTTATGGAATGAGGAGTCTAATTGTATTTTTCTACTGCAGCTTCTGAAAGTTGGTTTGTTTGAAACAGATACTGCTTCTGAACTTGATGGCAACTGGTGCTTGGGGATGACTGTTTTGGGTCTACTTACAGTGTAGAACAGGAGAAAAAATAAACACACCACTAGTTTTGACTACATACATAATTAGGCCAGGCTAGAGGGAAAACAGAACATGGCAATGAAATAGCTTAGTTTACACAGAAGAGGAAAGACATTGTGACCGGATCTGGAGGACTATGACATTTCAATTCTATATTTGGAGTTTATTGGAACAGAAACTAGAACAATTAACTTTAAAAACAAACAAACAAAATGCATTACTTTAAAAACAAATAAGCATTAGAATTAAATAGGTTTTTAAATGCTTCTCTTCCCCCTGCAAAATGCCCTTATAGACTGATCTTTTCCTTCATATTTGTTGCTCTCATTCAAACAACTCCATGGCCAGCTTGCAAGCATCGGACATTCCCACTGCCAAGGCAGCTATTTAGGATACATCCCACCTTCACTCTGGAGGCCTGGCTGAGGGATTGATCCTTCTCTTTGCGGTAGCCTCCAAACTGATATACCTACTACTTGCTGTCCCTCTCCCCCTGTCTCCTTCTCATGGGAGCTTTTCTGACCTGGTGCTGAGGGTAGAGGGGACAGGCCTGGTGTGGGAAGGGTGTCCCAGTACGCAGAATAATTAGTGAGGAATGCACATACCCCCATTGCAGACATCATTTATGCAGGCATGGAGTGGCTAGGACAGAGTCAGTGACACTGGTATTCTCGATTTCTTCCCACTCCCATTGGTACATTTTCATCTGAATATATGCAGCTAGGAAGAACTGCAAGGGAAATACTACTGTGCAGCACATCAAGCGTACTCAGAGCCCTTCTGCAGGTACAAGGCAGTGAAGAGCTCTGCTTGCAAGAGAAGTGCATGAGAAAGTAGTATTTGTGCAAATTCTTTTCATATAGTAAACCCAGGAAATATAATTGAAAGACAATAAGAAGGTTCTAGATCACCTAACCCAAGAGATTATTAACTGTATTAAAAGAAGAGAATGATCTTGGGAGAAGACAGAGATATCATTAGAAAAAGTTTTTAGGAAGAGGAAGACCTGAGAATGGAAATTCAAGTGCTCTCACCTGAGGTGTGAAGAAGAGGAGAATCGGCAAGATGCCACAGAAAAGATGTGGACCATCACAAAATAAATAATTACTTAAAGTAAAAAGGAACACAGACAGTGTCAAGAGATATTTCACTTTGTTCCTGTTCTGCATACCTGAAGACAAATATCCATGTTCTTAGAGCCTGTCTGGGCATTTCTTGATTGTCACTGATACTTATCCATCTCTCAGAAGTAACCAATGAGTCTGAGCAATCAAACTGGCTACAAAATCCATAAATCTATGTTATCTCTGAATAACTGCTGCAAGGGGATTATGTCAAGAGTCAGCAAATAACTGCAGACAGGAAGAAGCAGAGAATTTGCTGATCTATTTCTTCCTCATGACATTCAGATTTGCCTTTTAAGCAGGAACCAGTATCTTCATAACACTTATGGAAAGTATATTCATAACTGCTTTCCTGTATCTTCCTGTCAAGCAACTTGCCGTATTATTAACATACATAAATAAATAGATACCTCTGTTTCATTGTCACTCTTCTGCCAAAACAAAGTAGTGAAGATCATGGCTGAGTTTCAAAGAGATACCTCTGGACAAATAACTCAGTTGGCCCAGATTCTGCCTAAAACTTTAGGGAATGGTAGGTTTGGTAGTCTGGTAAGCTGAGTATCGAGCTTTGCCTCTGCCTAAAAGGTCCCGTTCCCTTCCTCTGTTTACATCCTCTCTCACTTATGTTCTCCGGCTGCCTAACCTGTGCCAGCACTAGGGCCCACTGGACCTCTCCAAGAGTCAATTAAACTCCCTCACCTGGTAGAAAACAATCCAGCTGAACAATTCCTTGCAAAAGGATCTAATGATCACCACAACAAGGTAGGAAGAGAGAAAGGGAAAAAGCAGGAGCAGAGGTAAGGCAGGGTAGAAGGGAGCAATCAAGACCTTTCCCTTTCCATGGCAAGGCATTACTAGTCTGGCTGATCTCCTCATAGAATTCAGGCCTAACAGCATCTTTCCTGGGGCAAAATATCCAGCTATCACAGCTCTTAAAACACTGATAAAATTTACAGACTTAAATTGGGACTATTTAAGGACTTAAAATGGACTATATATCAACTATACATATATGTGGACTGTAAATTCTATGATAAGAGAAGTAAACACACTGCTTGTGTAGCCCGGATCACTTATTGCCACTTACATAAAGAAAAAATATTAAATAAACTGAAGAATAACAAGGAGCAAAACCTAAGGGGAGTCTCCCCTAAAACTCTTCTCCCATTAACATCAACTGTTTTGCTTTCCAAGGATTTGCAGTACTTTCAGAGAGACCTCAATAAATTGGAGGACTGGGCAATCACCAACCACAGGAAGTTCAACAAGGGGAAGTGCCAGATTCTGCACCTGGGATGGGGCAACCCTGGGTGTAGGTACAGACTGGGGAATGAGATGCTGGAAAGCAGTGCCATGGAAGGGGTCCTGGTCAATGGCAAGTTGAATATGAGTCAGCAGTGCCCTGGCAGCCAGGAGGGCCAACTGTGTCCTGGGGGGCATCAGGCAAAGCATCGCCAGCTGGTTGAGGGAGGGGATTGTCCCACCCTGCTCTACACTGGTGCAGCCTCACCTTGAATATTGTGTGCAATTTTGGGCACCACAATATAAAAAAGACATTAAGCTACTAGAGAGTGTCCAAAGGAGGGCAACAAAGATGGTGAAGGGCCTTGAGGGGAAGCCGTATGAGGAGCGGCTGAGATCACTTGGGCTGTTCAACCTGGAGAAGAGGAGACTGAGAGGAGACCTCATTGCAGTTGCAACTTCCTTGTGAGGGGAAGAGGAGGGGCAGGCACAGATCTCTGTGGTGACCAGTGACAGAACCAGAGGGAATGGCCTAAAGTTGTTTCAGGGGAGGCTTAGGTTGGATATTAGAAAGAGGTTCTTCACCCAGAGGGTGGTTGGATACTGGAACAGACTCCCTAGGGAAGTGGTCACAGCACCAAGCCTGAGAGAGCTTAAGAATCATTTGAATGATACTCTCAGGAACATAGTGTGACTCTTGGGGTTGGTCCTGTGCAGGGCCAAGAGTTGGACTCGATGATCCTTGTGGGTCCCTTCCAACTCAGAATATTCTGTGATTCTGTGCTTCTCTGCTTGCCTGCCTTCACTGTGAGCCAAAATCACAGAGCTGAGCCAAAGTGGGATTAAGACATGAATCTTTGTTCTCTAGAGTGGAGGAAAATCACAATATCACTAAGGTTTACAGGGTTCTATGAATGGGACAAGGAGAGAGGGTGGGTTTTTACTATGCCGGGATCGATTTTACCTTCAGCAGTACCAAATCTTCCAATGTGCAGAAAAGTAATGTATTTTTCCTGTTTTCTTCACTTTGTGCCAGTCTTTCCCATTCACTGCTTACAATAGGACCACACACAGGATTGAAGACACTGCAAATCTAATTGCAATCTGGATTTAATTTAGGGTGAAGTAAAAAATCATGGAGGGTGCAGCTGAACGGGCTTTCTCCAGCACAGTTTAACAAGATGCTTTGCTTGAATATTGATGTGCTATTGATGCCTATTTTTCCCGAACCTTTTAAGTAATTTTTTAAATTAGTGAGAATTAATGGCCCTTGACACAATTTTTAGTGTGCTAGAAAATAAAAAAGAAACAAAAAAAAGAAACTAAAAATTGACCATAAACAATGACAACTGCATATAGGTTTGCAGTGTGAAGATGACAGACATGATTACAAGCATTTGACTATCAGTTTATTTAGAAATTATCAGTTTGAGTTTATTTTTCATGAGATCTCATTTATCACTGAAATGGTTGCTAGGATGCTATGCTTTGAAATTTGAAACCTTCTCCAGAAAAAGAGCAATTGTGAAGAGGTTTTCTAAACATATTTTCTTTTTGGCAGCCTCTCTATAGTGAAGTTATTGATGCTAAATCATTTTCTTACATCAAGATCTGATCTTGGAAGCAGTTATACCTAGTCTTAGTTTTATTCAGAATTGTGGAATGACTTATGTTAGATCTCTGAGTGAAGTTAATCATGCATAAACTGGATCTATTCAGCTAGCCTTAAATTCCTGTTAACTTTCTGTGCCTAGTATTTTCCCTTGCTCCTGGCAATTATATGTCCAGGTCACTACTTACACCATGGAAATAATTTTTCAGTGGTCACTAGCTTTCACTACTGAGCAAACATGGAGACTCATGTAAAATGAAAGCTCTGTGTGTATGAGCCACGTTGCTTAAAACCCCAGTGAGATGATGAATGATGAGCATTACATGCCTGCATGGCACCTTGGCTAAGTCCTTTCAAATCCCAGTCCCTGGCAATTTTTAGCAAGTCTTGTGACTTTCCTCTCACCTTTTCTGTGTCAGGGTAGCTTTAAACACTTACAGTCTATTCCACATGATGCAGATGGAACTGAGTTTCTGGCTGCAAGCACTGGAGATCACTCTTGACAGTCATGGCTTGCTGGTTTTGGCAGAAGCGATCTCTGCACGACTTTGCCTCATGCCAGGCAGGACAGCAGCTGCCTGCTGTACAGAGCAGCCAGGCAAGCAGTCCTGAGTGAGGGGGAGGAGTAGGAAGAGGTAAGCAGGCTAGAGAGCTCCATGCAATGGGAACAGCCACTGTAAAGAAGAGGTGTGGGAATCCCAAATAGGAAATCAATACTAAATTTGTTATCTATGTCAGAAGGAGGAGATTTATACCTTTCTGCTAAGAATTCTGAAATATGCACATATACCTGTGAGTATAAATACTTAGCTGGATATTTCTGATCTTACCCATAATTATTTGAATATTATGCACTGAAGAATCTTTCCTGTGAATTTGAGTCAGAGGATGCCTGTCTCTTTATCCACTTATATTCTGTACCTAAATGACTAGTCAATGCCAGGGGAATTAGTCCCCATATGCAATAGTTCTGACTTAATTTCCTGAAGTGTTGGAATGGGACCAGATGAC
>NW_026991152.1:5000-10000 GCF_036250125.1 Pseudopipra pipra
CGCGGGCTCGCCTTCCTTTCCCTCGCGCGGCCGCGCGCGCGCCACGCCGCCGGCCGCGGCTCGGCTGGGGCTGACCCGCCCCCGAAGCCGGCCCGGCCGGCCGGCCGGCGGCTCGGCCGCGCGGCACCACCGGACGTGCTAGAGGAGACGGCGACCCGACGAGGCGGGCGCGGCCCGGTCCCCGAGGCCCCTTCGGCCGGGGCGGCTCGCTCGGCAGCGGGCGGCGGCGCGGCGACCCGCTGCGCTCTCCGGCGCTACCTGCGGGCGGGGGGCGCTTCCCCCCGAGCCTTTTTCTTTCCTCCCTTTTCTCTCTCGCCTCTCTCTGGCTCGCCGTCGCGGCTCCGGCCGCACCGCCGCCCGGCGCTGCGCGCGGCCGGCACCCACGGGCGCCACCCGGACCCAGGCCGGCACCGGCACCTCGCCTGTTTTTACCCAAGGACACCTGAAAAGCTCGCGGGGCCGCGCGGCCGTCACACAGCTCGGTACGGTGAAGAAGCCCCTCCCCGGCGGGAGGGGCGACACCTCGCCTGCCACGGGAAGCCCACGGGCAGAGGAGACCGCCCGGCCCGAACACCGGCCTCCGCCGCGCCTCTCGGCCGGCCACGGAGGAGCGCCGGCCCGCCGGGGGCCCTCTCCCACGCCTCCCGAAAAGCCTCATCCATCGTCACTCGGGGAACGGCCCCACGGCCACTCTCGCTCAGCCTGCCACTACGCGGAGGACGGCACGTGCCCCAGGCCGCCGACGCCGGCGGCCCGCACGCTACTCTCCACGGCTCTCTCCCGGCCCGGCAGGAGGCGGGTGCCGCCGGACGCCCGGCTCCGGACAACCCACGCTTCCGGCCCCGCCGGGCCCACGGCCGCCCCCCGCAGAGCGGCACACCTCCAGCGTGCGAAAGCGCCACCGAACGTGCCGCGGGGCCACCGGCTTTCGCCCGCCTCGCGGCCGTCGGCTTCCCCCAGAAAGGCCGGGGGACGGCGACGGGGAGAAAAACAAAAAGCCCCCGAGAAAAAAGCACGCGCGCCTCTCGCTCGCCGTGCTAGCCACGGCCGCCCGGGGCTCGGGGCGGGGCCCGCGCCCCTCGCTCCCCGATTCCCTCTCGCTGCCCACGGGCTCGCGCCTCGGCGGCGGCCGGCCGCTGCCGGGCCGCTCTCGCGCTCTCACGCACTTTCTCTTCCCTGGCGCGCTCGGCGTGCTGCGGCTTAAGGCCGCCGGAGCAAAAATCAAAAAAAACGGAAAAAAAAGGCCGGGAGGGCGCCCCACTTCGCCCGCAACCCGGCCCCCGGCCGACAGACCTTCGCGGAACCCAGCCCTCCGGCAGCCAGGCCGGCGGGGCAGGCCCGACCGCACGGGCCGCCCGGCCGCCGTGGCTCTCGCGCCGGCCTAAGAGGAGGGAGGGGCGAGGCGCCGCCGCCTCGCCCGCCAACGGCCATCGTGCGTCCCCAGGGCTCCCCGGCGACTCTGTCGGGTTCTCGGTCTGCCGGCGCGGCCGCCGGCCACAGCCTGGCCGGCCGGCGCCGCCGCCTTCGGCCCGCTGGGCGGGTCCCCGGCTTAGGGCCGAGGAAGGGGGAACGAACAAAAGAGCCGAGGCGCGCCGAGGGCGCCGCCTCGCCCGACCATCGGGCGGTCCCGTCACCGAGCCCCTCCGGCAACCGGCCGGGCCCAGGCGAGGCCGCACGCCCACCGCCAGTCCCCGGCACGCCGCCGGCACCGCTGCCGCCCGGCAGCCGAGGACAGGGCGCCGCCACCCAGGCCCGGGCCATCTTCGGGGCTCTCGGGAGGCGGCCGGGGAAAAAGCCCGCGCGGGCTCGGCCCTTCGAGCCCCGGCCGCCAACCGCCCGCAACAATGCCCGCCGCCGCCGCCGGACGACGGGCGCCGGCTTAAGGCCGGCCCACCGAAAGGACGAGACGCCGCCGCCTCGCCGCCCTCGCACACCATCGCCTTCGCCCGGGGCCCTCAGGGAGCCGGCAGCCGCCACCGGCTCGGGCTGGACGCTGCTGTCGGGCCCCCGCGGGCCCCCCTCGGCCGTCCCAGTCCCGCACTCCCTCGGCTGCGCTTTCGCGCTCGGCTCTCGTCTTCCTCTCCCGTCATCGGGCCCGCCCGAGGAAGCCGGTCGAGAGCCCCGCGGCTTTCTCGCGCCGGCCTTCCTGCCGCTCGTGGGGTTGGCCGGCCCGTGGCACGCGCCGAAGGCCGCGCGGCAGCAGACGCGGAAGAAAAGGGGCCCTCGGAACCCGCGCTGCTAGACAACCCCTGCCCACAATACGGACAGACGCGTCCTGGCGCCGCCGCGCCTCCGAAGCGGCTCGAGGCTCCTCAGCGGGGAGGCGCGCGAGAGCAGGCCGCCTCTCGCCTAGACCTAACCGGAGGCGGCGCCCGACAGCGACCCCTTGGCCGACTTCCGGGGCCGGCCGCGACAACAGGTCTACCCCGAAAATGCCGACAGGCGCCTAAGTCCCGCCGGAGCCGGGTAGACCTGGTGGCCCTGCGCCGGGACGCCGCCGGGGCGCAGGCCGCCGGCGGCGGCCGCGGCGGCCGCATCGGCCGGCTCCGGAACCGGGTAGACCTGATGCTCGCCAGCCCCGGAACCGGGTAGACCTGATGCTCGACAGCACCCGGCGGGGCACGAGGCCGGCCGCGCCCGACTGGGCGAACGGGTCGGCCCGGAAGCCCGGGCCAACAGGTCTACCCGCCGGGCTCGGGCACCAGGTCTACCCGCCGGGCCCGGACACCAGGTCTACCCGCCGGGCTCGGACACCAGGTCTACCCGCCGGGCCCGGACACCAGGTCTACCCGCCGGGCTCGGACACCAGGTCTACCCGCCGGGCCCGAACACCAGGTCGACCCGCCTAACCCGAACGCCAGGTCTACCCGCCGGGCTCGGACACCAGGTCTACCCGCCGGGCCCGGACACCAGGTCTACCCGCCATGCTCGGACACCAGGTCTACCCGCCGGGCTCGGACACCAGGTCTACTCGCCATGCTCGGACACCAGGTCTACCCGCCGGGCTCGGACACCAGGTCTACCCGCCGGGCTCGGACACCAGGTCTACCCGCCGGGCTCGGACACCAGGTCTACCCGCCGGGCTCGGACACCAGGTCTACCCGCCATGCTCGGACAACAGGTCTACCCGCCGGGCTCGGACAAGAGGTCTACCCGCCGGGCTCGGACAAGAGGTCTACCCGCCGGGCTCGGACAAGAGGTCTACCCGCCGGGCTCGGACAACAGGTCTACCCGCCGGGCTCGGACAACAGGTCTACCCGCCGGGCTCGGACAACAGGTCTACCCGCCGGGCTCGGACAACAGGTCTACCCGCCGGGCTCCGAGAGCAGCTGTACCCACCGGCACCCCCGCCGCCGAGCCCAGTCGGCCGCCGCCCTGCCACCTTAAGAGAGTCCCAGCTACTCCCCCTCTGGACCCGCGCCGCGGACAACGCCCTCTCTTTCCCACTCGGAGCCCCGGGCAGGAACGGCGGCGCCTCGGCACCCGCCGAGGGCCTCGGCTAAGCGCTCGGAACCCGCTCCAGCCACCCGACTCGGAGAGCGGCTCGAGCCGACGAGCCCGGACCACAGGTCTACCCGCTGCACCGGGACACCAGGTCTACCCGCCGGCTTCGGACCAGGGGTCTACCCGCCGGGCACGGACGACAACTCTACCCGCTGCGCACCTCTGCGGCCGAGCCGAGGCGGCGGCAGCCGTGCCACCCGGGCAGAGTCCCGGTTGCTCCCCCCGTTTCCCCGCCCCGCAGAGAACGTCTCTTCTTTCACCCTCGGGGCAGGGGAAAGGCTGCTACGCTCGGAGCGCCGGGCAGAAAGCGCAGCGCTAAGCCCCGAGACCGGCTCTAGCCGCTACTCTCGGACATCGGCTCTTCCCGGCGGCGCCGAGGCGGCCGAGCCCGGTCGGCCGCAGCCGTGCCGCCTAAAGAGAGTCCCAGTTACTCCCCCGGCTTCCCCGCCCCGCAGAGAACGTTTCTTCTTTCAGCCTCGGGGCAGGGGAAAGCCTTAACGCCGGAGAGGAAGTCTGCCGCAAAGGGCCACGGGAGATGGAGTCCCCGCAACGAGCCCCCCGGGAGAGTACTGGACGGAGCATGCGCGCTGGAAGGACTCGCTAAGAACTGTGGGAAATCGGGGAGGTCGGGGCAGGGCCGGAAGGGCACGCCGGCGCGCCGACCGACGGATCGAGCGGTCGCACGCCGTCTGCTCGCTCCGTGAATTCGGTGCCACGCTCGGAGCACCGGCCGGAAACGGCAGCGCTTCGGCGCCGGCCGAGGGCCCTCGCCGAGCCCTCGGAGCGGCTCTAGCTGCCGGACCTGGACAGGAGCTCTACCCACGGGGCTCGGAGACCAGGTCCACTCGCCGCCGGGCGGCGGCGCCGCTCCGGCTCTAAGTCCGCCGGTCGGCGGGAAAAGGTCTACCCGCATCCGGGCCGGCCGGCGGCGCCGCTCCGGCTCTAAGTCCGCCGGCCGGCGGGAACACGTCTACCCGCGACCGGGCCGGGCGGCGGCGCCGCTCCGGCTCTAAGTCCGCCGGTCGGCGGGAACACGTCTACCCGCATCCGGGCCGGGCGGCGGCGCCGCCCCGGCTCTAAGTCCGCCGGTCGGCGGGAACAGGTCTACCCGCATCCGGGCCGGGCGGCGGCGCCGCTCCGGCTCTAAGTCCGCCGGTCGGCGGGAACACGTCTACCCGCATCCGGGCCGGGCGGCGGCGCCGCTCCGGCTCTAAGTCCGCCGGTCGGCGGGAACACGTCTACCCGCATCCGGGCCGGGCGGCGGCGCCGCTCCGGCTCTAAGTCCGCCGGTCGGCGGGAACAGGTCTACCCGCATCCGGGCCGGGCGGCGGCGCCGCCGCTCCGGCTCTAAGTCCGGCGGCCGGCGGGAACAGGTCTACCCGCATCCGGGCCGGGCGGCGGCGCCGCCGCTCCGGCTCTAAGTCCGCCGGTCGGCGGGAACAGGTCTACCCGCATCCGGGCCGGGCGGCGGCGCCGCTCCGGCTCTAAGTCCGGCG
>NW_026991152.1:22500-27500 GCF_036250125.1 Pseudopipra pipra
GCGCCGGCCCGCCGGGGGCCCTCTCCCACGCCTCCCGAAAAGCCTCATCCATCGTCACTCGGGGAACGGCCCCACGGCCACTCTCGCTCAGCCTGCCACTACGCGGAGGACGGCACGTGCCCCAGGCCGCCGACGCCGGCGGCCCGCACGCTACTCTCCACGGCTCTCTCCCGGCCCGGCAGGAGGCGGGTGCCGCCGGACGCCCGGCTCCGGACAACCCACGCTTCCGGCCCCGCCGGGCCCACGGCCGCCCCCCGCAGAGCGGCACACCTCCAGCGTGCGAAAGCGCCACCGAACGTGCCGCGGGGCCACCGGCTTTCGCCCGCCTCGCGGCCGTCGGCTTCCCCCAGAAAGGCCGGGGGACGGCGACGGGGAGAAAAACAAAAAGCCCCCGAGAAAAAAGCACGCGCGCCTCTCGCTCGCCGTGCTAGCCACGGCCGCCCGGGGCTCGGGGCGGGGCCCGCGCCCCTCGCTCCCCGATTCCCTCTCGCTGCCCACGGGCTCGCGCCTCGGCGGCGGCCGGCCGCTGCCGGGCCGCTCTCGCGCTCTCACGCACTTTCTCTTCCCTGGCGCGCTCGGCGTGCTGCGGCTTAAGGCCGCCGGAGCAAAAATCAAAAAAACGGAAAAAAAAGGCCGGGAGGGCGCCCCACTTCGCCCGCAACCCGGCCCCCGGCCGACAGACCTTCGCGGAACCCAGCCCTCCGGCAGCCAGGCCGGCGGGGCAGGCCCGACCGCACGGGCCGCCCGGCCGCCGTGGCTCTCGCGCCGGCCTAAGAGGAGGGAGGGGCGAGGCGCCGCCGCCTCGCCCGCCAACGGCCATCGTGCGTCCCCAGGGCTCCCCGGCGACTCTGTCGGGTTCTCGGTCTGCCGGCGCGGCCGCCGGCCACAGCCTGGCCGGCCGGCGCCGCCGCCTTCGGCCCGCTGGGCGGGTCCCCGGCTTAGGGCCGAGGAAGGGGGAACGAACAAAAGAGCCGAGGCGCGCCGAGGGCGCCGCCTCGCCCGACCATCGGGCGGTCCCGTCACCGAGCCCCTCCGGCAACCGGCCGGGCCCAGGCGAGGCCGCACGCCCACCGCCAGTCCCCGGCACGCCGCCGGCACCGCTGCCGCCCGGCAGCCGAGGACAGGGCGCCGCCACCCAGGCCCGGGCCATCTTCGGGGCTCTCGGGAGGCGGCCGGGGAAAAAGCCCGCGCGGGCTCGGCCCTTCGAGCCCCGGCCGCCAACCGCCCGCAACAATGCCCGCCGCCGCCGCCGGACGACGGGCGCCGGCTTAAGGCCGGCCCACCGAAAGGACGAGACGCCGCCGCCTCGCCGCCCTCGCACACCATCGCCTTCGCCCGGGGCCCTCAGGGAGCCGGCAGCCGCCACCGGCTCGGGCTGGACGCTGCTGTCGGGCCCCCGCGGGCCCCCCTCGGCCGTCCCAGTCCCGCACTCCCTCGGCTGCGCTTTCGCGCTCGGCTCTCGTCTTCCTCTCCCGTCATCGGGCCCGCCCGAGGAAGCCGGTCGAGAGCCCCGCGGCTTTCTCGCGCCGGCCTTCCTGCCGCTCGTGGGGTTGGCCGGCCCGTGGCACGCGCCGAAGGCCGCGCGGCAGCAGACGCGGAAGAAAAGGGGCCCTCGGAACCCGCGCTGCTAGACAACCCCTGCCCACAATACGGACAGACGCGTCCTGGCGCCGCCGCGCCTCCGAAGCGGCTCGAGGCTCCTCAGCGGGGAGGCGCGCGAGAGCAGGCCGCCTCTCGCCTAGACCTAACCGGAGGCGGCGCCCGACAGCGACCCCTTGGCCGACTTCCGGGGCCGGCCGCGACAACAGGTCTACCCCGAAAATGCCGACAGGCGCCTAAGTCCCGCCGGAGCCGGGTAGACCTGGTGGCCCTGCGCCGGGACGCCGCCGGGGCGCAGGCCGCCGGCGGCGGCCGCGGCGGCCGCATCGGCCGGCTCCGGAACCGGGTAGACCTGATGCTCGCCAGCCCCGGAACCGGGTAGACCTGATGCTCGACAGCACCCGGCGGGGCACGAGGCCGGCCGCGCCCGACTGGGCGAACGGGTCGGCCCGGAAGCCCGGGCCAACAGGTCTACCCGCCGGGCTCGGACACCAGGTCTACCCGCCGGGCCCGGACACCAGGTCTACCCGCCGGGCTCGGACACCAGGTCTACCCGCCGGGCCCGAACACCAGGTCGACCCGCCTAACCCGAACGCCAGGTCTACCCGCCGGGCTCGGACACCAGGTCTACCCGCCGGGCCCGGACACCAGGTCTACCCGCCATGCTCGGACACCAGGTCTACCCGCCGGGCTCGGACACCAGGTCTACTCGCCATGCTCGGACACCAGGTCTACCCGCCGGGCTCGGACACCAGGTCTACCCGCCGGGCTCGGACACCAGGTCTACCCGCCGGGCTCGGACACCAGGTCTACCCGCCGGGCTCGGACACCAGGTCTACCCGCCATGCTCGGACAACAGGTCTACCCGCCGGGCTCGGACAAGAGGTCTACCCGCCGGGCTCGGACAAGAGGTCTACCCGCCGGGCTCGGACAAGAGGTCTACCCGCCGGGCTCGGACAACAGGTCTACCCGCCGGGCTCGGACAACAGGTCTACCCGCCGGGCTCGGACAACAGGTCTACCCGCCGGGCTCGGACAACAGGTCTACCCGCCGGGCTCCGAGAGCAGCTGTACCCACCGGCACCCCCGCCGCCGAGCCCAGTCGGCCGCCGCCCTGCCACCTTAAGAGAGTCCCAGCTACTCCCCCTCTGGACCCGCGCCGCGGACAACGCCCTCTCTTTCCCACTCGGAGCCCCGGGCAGGAACGGCGGCGCCTCGGCACCCGCCGAGGGCCTCGGCTAAGCGCTCGGAACCCGCTCCAGCCACCCGACTCGGAGAGCGGCTCGAGCCGACGAGCCCGGACCACAGGTCTACCCGCTGCCCCGGGACACCAGGTCTACCCGCCGGCTTCGGACCAGGGGTCTACCCGCCGGGCACGGACGACAACTCTACCCGCTGCGCACCTCTGCGGCCGAGCCGAGGCGGCGGCAGCCGTGCCACCCGGGCAGAGTCCCGGTTGCTCCCCCCGTTTCCCCGCCCCGCAGAGAACGTCTCTTCTTTCACCCTCGGGGCAGGGGAAAGGCTGCTACGCTCGGAGCGCCGGGCAGAAAGCGCAGCGCTAAGCCCCGAGACCGGCTCTAGCCGCTACTCTCGGACATCGGCTCTTCCCGGCGGCGCCGAGGCGGCCGAGCCCGGTCGGCCGCAGCCGTGCCGCCTAAAGAGAGTCCCAGTTACTCCCCCGGCTTCCCCGCCCCGCAGAGAACGTTTCTTCTTTCAGCCTCGGGGCAGGGGAAAGCCTTAACGCCGGAGAGGAAGTCTGCCGCAAAGGGCCACGGGAGATGGAGTCCCCGCAACGAGCCCCCCGGGAGAGTACTGGACGGAGCATGCGCGCTGGAAGGACTCGCTAAGAACTGTGGGAAATCGGGGAGGTCGGGGCAGGGCCGGAAGGGCACGCCGGCGCGCCGACCGACGGATCGAGCGGTCGCACGCCGTCTGCTCGCTCCGTGAATTCGGTGCCACGCTCGGAGCACCGGCCGGAAACGGCAGCGCTTCGGCGCCGGCCGAGGGCCCTCGCCGAGCCCTCGGAGCGGCTCTAGCTGCCGGACCTGGACAGGAGCTCTACCCACGGGGCTCGGAGACCGGGTCCACTCGCCGCCGGGCGGCGGCGCCGCTCCGGCTCTAAGTCCGCCGGTCGGCGGGAAAAGGTCTACCCGCATCCGGGCCGGCCGGCGGCGCCGCTCCGGCTCTAAGTCCGCCGGCCGGCGGGAACACGTCTACCCGCGACCGGGCCGGGCGGCGGCGCCGCTCCGGCTCTAAGTCCGCCGGTCGGCGGGAACACGTCTACCCGCATCCGGGCCGGGCGGCGGCGCCGCCCCGGCTCTAAGTCCGCCGGTCGGCGGGAACAGGTCTACCCGCATCCGGGCCGGGCGGCGGCGCCGCTCCGGCTCTAAGTCCGCCGGTCGGCGGGAACACGTCTACCCGCATCCGGGCCGGGCGGCGGCGCCGCTCCGGCTCTAAGTCCGCCGGTCGGCGGGAACACGTCTACCCGCATCCGGGCCGGGCGGCGGCGCCGCTCCGGCTCTAAGTCCGCCGGTCGGCGGGAACAGGTCTACCCGCATCCGGGCCGGGCGGCGGCGCCGCCGCTCCGGCTCTAAGTCCGGCGGCCGGCGGGAACAGGTCTACCCGCATCCGGGCCGGGCGGCGGCGCCGCCGCTCCGGCTCTAAGTCCGCCGGTCGGCGGGAACAGGTCTACCCGCATCCGGGCCGGGCGGCGGCGCCGCTCCGGCTCTAAGTCCGGCGGCCGGCGGGAACAGGTCTACCCGCATCCGGGCCGGGCGGCGGCGCCGCTCCGGCTCTAAGTCCGGCGGCCGGCGGGAACAGGTCTACCCGCATCCGGGCCGGGCGGCGGCGCCGCCGCTCCGGCTCTAAGTCCGCCGGTCGGCGGGAACACGTCTACCCGCATCCGGGCCGGGCGGCGGCGCCGCCGCTCCGGCTCTAAGTCCGGCGGCCGGCGGGAACAGGTCTACCCGCATCCGGGCCGGGCGGCGGCGCCGCTCCGGCTCTAAGTCCGGCGGCCGGCGGGAACAGGTCTACCCGCATCCGGGCCGGGCGGCGGCGCCGCCGCTCCGGCTCTAAGTCCGCCGGTCGGCGGGAACACGTCTACCCGCATCCGGGCCGGGCGGCGGCGCCGCTCCGGCTCTAAGTCCGGCGGCCGGCGGGAACAGGTCTACCCGCATCCGGGCCGGGCGGCGGCGCCGCCGCTCCGGCTCTAAGTCCGCCGGTCGGCGGGAACAGGTCTACCCGCATCCGGGCCGGGCGGCGGCGCCGCCGCTCCGGCTCTAAGTCCGCCGGTCGGCGGGAACACGTCTACCCGCATCCGGGCCGGGCGGCGGCGCCGCTCCGGCTCTAAGTCCGCCGGTCGGCGGGAACAGGTCTACCCGCATCCGGGCCGGGCGGCGGCGC
>NW_026991152.1:37500-40000 GCF_036250125.1 Pseudopipra pipra
CGAGGGGGGGAGGGAGGGAGGCGGGGGTGACCCCCGCCCCCGGCGCTCACGCCCCGCACGCGCGCGGCAGCACGGCACGGTACCCGCGCGGTACCCACCCGCAGACAGCCGCCCGCGCGGGGGGGAGACCGGGGGCGAGGCCCGCGCCTCGCCTCCCCTTTTCCCTCGCTGCCCTGCGCGCCCTTTCGCTCGCGCGCGCCCTCTCTCCCCGACCGCCGCGCGCCGGGACCCGCCGACGCTCCGACGTCGCCGCCGACGCCGAAGCCCGGCGGCGGGTCCCGCGCCGGGACGAACTCCGCCCCAGCGGCTCGCTCCGAGAGCGGGGAGCTACGGAGCGCTCCCCGAGTCTGCATTTAGGGGGACGAAGGCCCCCCCCGCCCGGACGGGCGGGCGGGCCTGCGAGGCGCCCCAGCCGCGCCGCCGGGGAACGCGCCCCCGGCCGGCGATTGATCGTCAAGCGACGCTCAGACAGGCGTAGCCCCGGGAGGAACCCGGGGCCGCAAGTGCGTTCGAAGTGTCGATGATCAATGTGTCCTGCAATTCACATTAATTCTCGCAGCTAGCTGCGTTCTTCATCGACGCACGAGCCGAGTGATCCACCGCTAAGAGTTGTCTGACTTTCGGCACCGCCCCGCGCGCGCGGAGGGGCCGGGACCGCCCGCGTCGAGCGGCCCCTCGTTCGGCGAGGACGTCGCGCCTCGCTTGACCGCACCGTCACATAACGCGCACGAGCGAAGGAGAGGCGGGGGGAAACCCCGCCGGGCTCCCGAGGACGACGGCAGAGGCGGGGAGCCCGCGCTCCCGGCCGAATCCCCCCCTGCGGCGATCGACGGCGCCGCGGGGGAGAAACGCGCCTCGCGCCGCCTCGAGAGGCGGCCCAGGCGCCCGGGCTCGGCCCGGCCTCCGCGCGGAGAGCGGCGGCGCGCGCCGGACCGCGCGCCGCCCGTCCTCCCGGCCCCGCCGGGAACGACGCGCCCGCGGCGCGGGGCGCGACCCTCGGGCCGCGCTCGCCGCTCCTCTCTCGCCTTCGCGGCCGCCCGACGCCGCCCCCTCGGGGCCGCGGGCAAAGGCCGCCGCCTCGCCGGCGGACCGCCGCGCCGCCCGGACGAGCTCGGCGGACGGCTCCGCCGCCTCCGCCGCCGGCCGGGCGGGTCGGCGCCGGCGACTCGAGCCGGCGTCGGCAGCGCCCGAGGCCGGCCGGACGACGGCCCGCCGCCGCCGCTGGCGCGGAGGCCCTGCCGGCACCGCCGCCGCCGCTCGGCGCCCTCGACCCCCTTTCGGCGGCCGCGCGCCCGGCGGAAGGCGGGCGGCGCTCGGCCGGGGGGGACGGGGCCCCCTCGGCCGCCGCCGCGCCGCTTCGCCGCGGACGCGCGGCCCCCGGCCGGGGCGACGGGCGAGCGACGGGCGGGGCCCGGCACGGCGCTACCGCCGACGGCGGCGGGCGACTCCCGGCCGACCGTCCCGCTCGGGGGACACGCGCCGAGCGGCGACGCCGCCGCTCGGAAGCCGGCGCGCTCCCCGGACGGCCTGCGGGGACGGGGACGCCGCCCACCGGCGCTCGCCCGGGCGGGCGGGCGGGCGCGCGGCTCGGCGGCGGCCTCCTGCCGCCGCCTCGGGGGGGAGGCCGACGGCCGCGAGACGAGAAAGGAGGGCGGCGGGCCCGGCGGCCGCCACCCGCGCCGCCCTCGGCGGAGGGCACGCGCCCTCCGCCGCGGCGGCGGTCGCCCCCGGCGGGGGGGGCGGGCGGGACGGCGCGCGGCCGACCGCGCGCCGCCGCCGTCTTCTCCGCCGAGACCGGACCGCGGAGCGGGGGGGGCAGGGGACCCCGCCCCGGCACGGCCGCCCGCGCGGCGGGCGGGGACGAGCGCGGCCGGCGGACGCGGCCACCACCGCAGGGGATCGGCGGGAGTAGGCTCCCCACCCCTCAGTGGCACCGCGCCGCCGCCCGGCCGCCACCGCCCGGCCGCCGGCGTCCGGCCGCCCGAGTCTTTAAACCTCCGCCCGGCTCTCCCGGCGGCGGCTCTCGACCCCCGGCGGGGGGGCCTCGCCGGCCGCCCGGGCGCCGAGCGCTAGGTACCTGGCCCTGGGGCGAGGGAAACGACCTGCATGGCCCCGCGGGGGTGCCTCCCCCGCTGCCGCCCTCGGGGGAGCGTCCGCCCGCGGGGGCGCGCCCGACGTCCGCCACCACCACCGCCGCCTCCTGGCTCGGGGACCGGGGTTTCCCTCAGTAGCCCGGCACCGCCCCCGAGAGGACGCCTGCGGCTCGGACCGCCCCGCCGGCGCGGGGACGGCCGACCGGCCAACGGAGCTCGCCCCGCGCGCGGCCCGGAACGCCCCGCCCGGGCCCTCGCCCTGCCGCGCCGCCCCTGTGGGCCCGCTGCGGGCGGAGGGTCGGAGGAGCCGCCTCCCCGGAAGGCGCCCTCGCGCCCCCCCCTTCGCTTTCTCGCTTTCGGCCGTCGCTCGCCGGGCGCCGACGGCGCCGCTCGCTCCGCGCGCGCCC
>NW_026991152.1:45000-47500 GCF_036250125.1 Pseudopipra pipra
CAGACGCGGAAGAAAAGGGGCCCTCGGAACCCGCGCTGCTAGACAACCCCTGCCCACAATACGGACAGACGCGTCCTGGCGCCGCCGCGCCTCCGAAGCGGCTCGAGGCTCCTCAGCGGGGAGGCGCGCGAGAGCAGGCCGCCTCTCGCCTAGACCTAACCGGAGGCGGCGCCCGACAGCGACCCCTTGGCCGACTTCCGGGGCCGGCCGCGACAACAGGTCTACCCCGAAAATGCCGACAGGCGCCTAAGTCCCGCCGGAGCCCGGGTAGACCTGGTGGCCCTGCGCCGGGACGCCGCCGGGGCGCAGGCCGCCGGCGGCGGCCGCGGCGGCCGCATCGGCCGGCTCCGGAACCGGGTAGACCTGATGCTCGCCAGCCCCGGAACCGGGTAGACCTGATGCTCGACAGCACCCGGCGGGGCACGAGGCCGGCCGCGCCCGACTGGGCGAACGGGTCGGCCCGGAAGCCCGGGCCAACAGGTCTACCCGCCGGGCTCGGGCACCAGGTCTACCCGCCGGGCCCGGACACCAGGTCTACCCGCCGGGCTCGGACACCAGGTCTACCCGCCGGGCCCGGACACCAGGTCTACCCGCCGGGCTCGGACACCAGGTCTACCCGCCGGGCCCGAACACCAGGTCGACCCGCCTAACCCGAACGCCAGGTCTACCCGCCGGGCTCGGACACCAGGTCTACCCGCCGGGCCCGGACACCAGGTCTACCCGCCATGCTCGGACACCAGGTCTACCCGCCGGGCTCGGACACCAGGTCTACTCGCCATGCTCGGACACCAGGTCTACCCGCCGGGCTCGGACACCAGGTCTACCCGCCGGGCTCGGACACCAGGTCTACCCGCCGGGCTCGGACACCAGGTCTACCCGCCGGGCTCGGACACCAGGTCTACCCGCCATGCTCGGACAACAGGTCTACCCGCCGGGCTCGGACAAGAGGTCTACCCGCCGGGCTCGGACAAGAGGTCTACCCGCCGGGCTCGGACAAGAGGTCTACCCGCCGGGCTCGGACAACAGGTCTACCCGCCGGGCTCGGACAACAGGTCTACCCGCCGGGCTCGGACAACAGGTCTACCCGCCGGGCTCGGACAACAGGTCTACCCGCCGGGCTCCGAGAGCAGCTGTACCCACCGGCACCCCCGCCGCCGAGCCCAGTCGGCCGCCGCCCTGCCACCTTAAGAGAGTCCCAGCTACTCCCCCTCTGGACCCGCGCCGCGGACAACGCCCTCTCTTTCCCACTCGGAGCCCCGGGCAGGAACGGCGGCGCCTCGGCACCCGCCGAGGGCCTCGGCTAAGCGCTCGGAACCCGCTCCAGCCACCCGACTCGGAGAGCGGCTCGAGCCGACGAGCCCGGACCACAGGTCTACCCGCTGCACCGGGACACCAGGTCTACCCGCCGGCTTCGGACCAGGGGTCTACCCGCCGGGCACGGACGACAACTCTACCCGCTGCGCACCTCTGCGGCCGAGCCGAGGCGGCGGCAGCCGTGCCACCCGGGCAGAGTCCCGGTTGCTCCCCCCGTTTCCCCGCCCCGCAGAGAACGTCTCTTCTTTCACCCTCGGGGCAGGGGAAAGGCTGCTACGCTCGGAGCGCCGGGCAGAAAGCGCAGCGCTAAGCCCCGAGACCGGCTCTAGCCGCTACTCTCGGACATCGGCTCTTCCCGGCGGCGCCGAGGCGGCCGAGCCCGGTCGGCCGCAGCCGTGCCGCCTAAAGAGAGTCCCAGTTACTCCCCCGGCTTCCCCGCCCCGCAGAGAACGTTTCTTCTTTCAGCCTCGGGGCAGGGGAAAGCCTTAACGCCGGAGAGGAAGTCTGCCGCAAAGGGCCACGGGAGATGGAGTCCCCGCAACGAGCCCCCCGGGAGAGTACTGGACGGAGCATGCGCGCTGGAAGGACTCGCTAAGAACTGTGGGAAATCGGGGAGGTCGGGGCAGGGCCGGAAGGGCACGCCGGCGCGCCGACCGACGGATCGAGCGGTCGCACGCCGTCTGCTCGCTCCGTGAATTCGGTGCCACGCTCGGAGCACCGGCCGGAAACGGCAGCGCTTCGGCGCCGGCCGAGGGCCCTCGCCGAGCCCTCGGAGCGGCTCTAGCTGCCGGACCTGGACAGGAGCTCTACCCACGGGGCTCGGAGACCGGGTCCACTCGCCGCCGGGCGGCGGCGCCGCTCCGGCTCTAAGTCCGCCGGTCGGCGGGAAAAGGTCTACCCGCATCCGGGCCGGCCGGCGGCGCCGCTCCGGCTCTAAGTCCGCCGGCCGGCGGGAACACGTCTACCCGCGACCGGGCCGGGCGGCGGCGCCGCTCCGGCTCTAAGTCCGCCGGTCGGCGGGAACACGTCTACCCGCATCCGGGCCGGGCGGCGGCGCCGCCCCGGCTCTAAGTCCGCCGGTCGGCGGGAACAGGTCTACCCGCATCCGGGCCGGGCGGCGGCGCCGCTCCGGCTCTAAGTCCGCCGGTCGGCGGGAACACGTCTACCCGCATCCGGGCCGGGCGGC